>NC_084741.1:38838653-39001153 GCF_033978785.1 Entelurus aequoreus | reverse complement strand
GATGTTATCTCAAAGCACTTAAGGTGGAAAACTATGCTCAAAGTTACTTATCGTATTGTGTGCGATTACCGATCAATAAATGAAAAAAATCCCAATATGTACAGTAACTATTGACAAAACAGGATAGTGGGTTCCCTCCGAGTACTCCGGCTTCCTCCCACCTCCAAAGACATGCACCTGGGGATAGGTTGATTGGCAACACTAAATGGTCCCTAGTGTGTGAATGTTGTCTATCTGTGTTGGCCCTGTGATGAGGTGGCGACTTGTCCAGGGTGTACCCCGCCTTCCGCCCGATTGCAGCTGAGATAGGCTCCAGCACCCCCCGCGACCCTGAAAGGGATAAGCGGTAAAAAATGGATGGATGGATATATCCCGCACTGCGCATGCGTGTTTACAGCTAAGCGAAGGCCCTGTTCCGCCAGTGACAGCTTTTCTAACAGTGCCAAAACTCAATTAAAGTTGTAATATGCACAATCTGTGTTTTACTGTAGCAGATGGTCCTGAGTCACATCAATAAATACAATGTAATATATATAAATTAATATATATTTATGCAAATATATACACACACACATATTTACATATATATATACACATACATAAATACACATACATACATATATACTGTATATATATATACATACATATATATATTTATACTGTACACATATACATATATATTTATATATATATATATATACACATATACATATATATACATATTTTATATATGTGTGTGTATGTATATATATATTTAAACATTAAAATAGTAAGTAAGCAACCCAATGAATGCATCCCATGTCATACTTTTATTTGAGTGTTAATACATTTCATTGAAACAGTAGCTATCTACAAAATATAGCTTGTGCAAAACTATAAAGATGGCAATATGCAATTGAAGACAACTATCTGCAAACACATCAATGTGCACCCCATGCAAGAATATAAAACCCTAAATATTCATGTATATTTTCAATTCATTATAGGGCTGGACTTCTGAAGCCTACTGCGATGCTTATGCTTCAGGCATGTATGCCATGACAGGCAAGCTTGGAATGGTTTTGTCCCAAAAATGCACTGAACATAACACATTGTTCATCTGCCATAGCTGTAAAAGGACTCACTGTGGAACTGTTAAAACACAGGCATACATTAGCAGGTACGTACGATATATGGCAACAAGTACTTGACATTACAGTTACTGTACACTTTATACAGTATATTATACAAGCTCTGCTGAAAAGCATGACCTTAAAACGGCTCCTACAGTACCTAAAGTGTTTGTAAATGGGTGATGTTTCGTTGCACAATACAGTATGTACATTAAAATTTAAGGCCACCCTATAATCTCATGTGTCTAACAGTGCTTAATGAGGACTGTTTGAGGTGCACAAAGGGAGGTTTGAAGCAAAATATTTCTACAGAAAATAGAAAAAAACAAGAAATATTGTCATCTTCATTCATTAAGTATGCAAAGTGTGTGTGCTTTTAATTCACCTCTCTCTCCTTTTTTTGTTCTTAGCGTCGTCTCCTGCGCCTGTGATCGAAAGCTCTCCCTCGCCGTGTTTTCGGCACGCTCCCATTTAAGTCTGTGGTGGGATGAGAGGCAAAAGTGGCTCGAGCGTCAGGTAGCAATGGCGAAGGGACCATGGTTCCAGCGGAAGGACTGTTTGGATGCTGTAGATGTAGTTTTGGTTGTTGTTGTTGCACTGCATGCTGCTGATGTTGTACTGGCTGGGGTATTTCCATCTGCTGCAATTGCTGCTGTGTCTGAGCCACCTGCGATGTCTGCGACTGACGCGTCTGCTGTATCCGTTGCTGCTGCTGCTGCTGGGCCTCCAGCACTCCTAACAGCCTTTGCAGGAGGACGTTGTTCTGCTGTAGACTGAGTGCCAACGCCTCTTGAGAAGCCACAAGTGTTCTCATGTCTTGGGTGAAACACTCTGCGAATTCCCGTAGGCTCTTCTCCATGCGGTTCCCAAGCTGAATTGCCGCTTCTCCTAACCCCCGCAGCTCATCTTCAAGCCAGGAGCTGCGAGGCGGGGCTTCAAACGGACCCTGTTGTGCACCCAGTGATGGCTGAGGACTGCTGGGCTGAGGGCTGCCGTTTAGAAAAGGGGCGCTGTAGAGTGGGGAGGGAGGCAGCCATCGTTCTGAGGGTGGAGGTGGTCCGATGCCCAGACCAAGTCCTAATCCTAGTTTGTCCTCCATGCTGTTTTCCTCATGTTCGCAGTCTGGCTCTCCCACATCTCTCTCGTGCTCCGGATTGTCCTCATCTTTTTCTAAACAGTCTCTCTCAGACCCCTCTCCTCCAATACCTGCACATATTGACAAACTATCAGATGTGCTTTCAAAGTAGCACATGCACACTTTTCCACAGCACAAGGAGCTCAATGGCAACATTCCAAGGAAACAGGTGTCCATCCATCCATCCATTTTCTACTGCTTGTCCCTTTTCAGCCGCACTCAGGCGGGGTACCTTCTGGAGTGATCCATAAATGGACCATAAAATATCCTGGTTGACGTTTTGATAGTAATAACTGATGAAAAGTCGCTATTGCCAGGATTCAAACAAACAGTGTTGTAATTTTTAGAAGGAAGTGGCCACGGAGTTGCTTGCCAGAAATACATTTGGACAGACAAGTAGATTTGGCGCTCTACATTTATGCAGAGTATGTATGTAACGATAAAAGGTAATAATAATACTGTAACCGCAGTAATGGTTATATATTGGTTATACATGGTTAACATTACTATTTTAAATTAAAATGATTGAAAAAACGTGATTGATAACTGCTCTTTGATAAACTCACGGACTGACTGGCGCCAGCTCGCTAGCTTACATGCTAACACGAAAACAAGAAACAATGACGTCTTTCCCCATAAACAAACAACATACCCCAACCTAAACTTATATAAATTTACTGTCTGAGCAACTAAAATATTCAATTGTGCACTTGAACCTATAACCTGTGCTCTCGTAGACAGAGTAATCGTTCTATATACTCAGAGGAATACTAGACGGAGGCGTTTTTACGATGCATTTAAGGACTGCAGAACAGAGTGGGACGCCACAACACCTATCAGAAATAATAACGAATAATAGATTTAGTTTGTTACGCAGTCTTTATTTAAATCAGTCTTAAAAGTGCTACAGTACAAACCAAAATTTAAAACAATAAAAACTTGGCAAAAAAATACTAAGACTAAACACTATGAGTGAATCATAAGAAACAAAACATGCAAACTAGTGGCTTTTCTAACATTGTGTCTATTTATTTTACTTATTTAGAATAAAAAAATAAGTTGGTCAAAATATTTCAGTATGTATAATAACTGATAATTTGTCAAGATAATGGTTGTATTAAATTTTCATATTGTTACACCTAATTGATTGTTTTGAATTATAAAATATATGCTGTGGATTCATATAAGGCTAATTAAAGTAGTTGAGTTACTATAATTGATAATTAACAATTTGATATTTGTATAAAGTTATATAAAGCTATTTGCTTTATTTTATGTTGCTTCTGCTCCAGCCACCCCCACGATGTATGTTAGTAGATGTGCTCATGTTCTGTCTCTTTAAAGTGGAACTGCAATTTTTTTTAAACTTTTGCCTATCGTTCACAATCATTATGAAAGACAAGAAACAAACGTTTATTTTATTTTTTGCAGTCTCACATGTAAAAACCGTCTCTTCTAGTTAGCTAGCAATGCAGCTAAAGGGAGCAATCCAATCCAAACTACTTCTAAATCACTTTAAAAATGCATTTAAAAACCGCCAACAATACTTAATTTACTTTCCGTAACCTGTTTAATAACCAAGCTGTAGCGACATTGTTATTGTAAGAGCGAACACGTAGGAACTCTTTTTCCAGCGGAGTTACACTTGCTTCGGTATTAGCCGTAGAAGCTAACTACTGAAAGAGATAATCTAGTTTCTACAACACAAAACGCATTTGAGTTTGTAATGCACACAACACACTGTGATAAGACACCAATCTGTAAACCATGAACAATCATATTACAGTATCTATAAAGTATAAAGTTGTTAATCCTCATTTGTCCAAAAATAGTCATCTTTGTTTTCTATTACCAAGTCTGCCATGGTTAGGAAACACTTGCGTTTGTTTCTGGAAGTAGGAACACACATTTGTTGTTGTAGGAAGTGTGCTGCTATGGAAACGGAAATAAATGTGCTAAGGAATTCAATGATTGAAATGACCAAAATACAGTAAATATTGTACATTACATAATGTTATAAACGTGTCTGTAGTACCGTATTTTTCGGATTATAAGTCACAGTTTTTTTCATAGTTTGGGGTGCGATTTATACACAGGAGCGACTTATGTGTGAAATTATTAAAACATTACCGTAAAATATCAAATAATAATATTTAGCTCATTTACGTAAGAGACTAGACGTACAAGATTTCATCGGGTTTATCGATTAGGAGTGACAGATTGTTTGGTAAACGTATAGCATGTTCTATATGTTATAGTTATTTGAATTACTCTTACCATAATATGTTACGTTAACATACCAGGCACGTTCTCAGTTGGTTATTTATGCGTCATATAACGTACACTTATTCAGCCTGTTGTTCACTATTCTTTATTTATTTCAAATGTCTATTCTTGGTGTTGGGTTTTATCAAATAAATTTCCCCCAAAAATGTGACTTATACTCCAGTGCGACGTATATATGTTTTTTTCCTTCTTTATTATGCATTTTCGGCAGGTGCGACTTATACTCCGGTGCGATCTATACTCCGAAAAATACGGTGTGTATATATATACTTGCAGTGTATATAAAACGGAGGGATGTGAAGTTGTTTTAGAGGGCCCATTAGCCACAACTTTCAAGCGTTTATCATCTTTAAAATCGTAAAAAAAGACATTCATGTTCTTGTCTTTCATAATGATTGTGAATAGGCAAAATTCCAAAAAAGTGTGGTTCCTCTTTAAGAGAATGCATCTACTCTGGTTGATGAGGGCTACACGTTTTATCTTTGTATTGTTTTGCATAATAAGTTATTCATAATACTCCTGTGAAGAATATAGAGCTATGTGGAATAAACTTTTATTTTGCATCGGAGTCCTGTGGCAGTTCTTTTGAAGATCAACTGGAGCACAGGTGTAAACCAAGGCACCTTCTAATCACACACACACACACACACACACACACACACACACACACACAGACACACACACACACACGCACACACACACACACACACACACACACACACACACACACACACACACACACACACACACACACACACACACACACACACACACACACACACACACACACACACACACACCAGTACAGTGGCAAATCAAAGTAAGAAGCATACTTTACCTGTGTCAGATTCAGGGAAACATGGGAAACTTGGCCTCGGTCTGGAGTTTTGATTTTGCCGGCCGTGTTGAAGCCTGGGGCTGGACTGGGAGGACTGTCCGAGCATCGACACCTTGCTGGGCGGCAAGGACCAGCTGCGGTGGCGGGCGTCCGCTAGCCGGCCCCCGTTGCGTCTCTTTAGATCATCCCAACGCTTTTTAACCTCACGGAGCGTACGCGGCACCCTGGACACGGCATTGACCCTCTCGAGGATCCCGGCCCATATGCGCTCCCGCTCCCGCCGTCGGAGCCTCCCCGCCGGGCCGAATAGTTCCCCTTCACATTGGGTGACCTCTGACACCAGTACCTCCAGCTCGGCGCCGCTGAAGCGACTCTTTCTTTTCCCTGCACCGTTGGCTGCCAGTGCAGCAGACATTGCTCTGTCTGTAGTGGAAACAACCAAAATATTAGGGTTCCAATTCCATGGTGACATGAAAAACATTATAGACAATTTGATGGTTTACTTTGCTCAATTGACATGAGGTCGTCTGAGGACATGCCAGGCGCCATCAAGTTGGGGTGCACCACTACCACGTTGAAGGGCAGCAGACCCCCACGCACGCCACTGCTCTGGTCACAGCTGTCTTCCGAGTCGTCGTCATCCCGGGGGAAGCCGTTGTCAGACGCCCCCTCTCCAGAGTGTCCCTCGGGAGACTCCACTTTGATGTGCATGGGAGGTGATTGCTCATACAACAGCCCCCCCTCCTCGCAGTACTCCGTCATGAGTTTACTGGAGAACTGACTGAGGGGCCAATTCTGGTACTGACGAGTGAGGCCCCATTAACACCAGTTTAAGGTATCTCTGGGGGCTTTTCAACTATAGACATGACAACTACTACACTGGAGAGCTATGAATTCCCCATTATGCTCCCGATCCAAGACATGTCAGATGCCATGATAGGATAGTGTAATTGTCCTAAGGCATGTGGCCCTGACAAGCAAACATTCTATTAAGATCATTATGTTATGTAAATGGCCTCAAAGGGAGGGTGTGTACATTTGACCAGAGACCGACAGCGGTGCATCATCCAGCCTAGGAATCGCCTCCAAAGCTGAAAGACAACAAGTATACGTGACACATTCCAAGAATAAGCTACTTTAAAACACATTTATGGTCATAACAGGCCGCGTCGTTTATATCTGAGCGTCGTTGCATCGATGCGCAGTTTTTGACTGCACTCCAACGTCATAACATGGTGATAGCGCCAGGAAGCTATCTGTTAGCCTGTTCGCTAACACACGTTCTGTCAAAGGGGGCAGATATGACGTGTCACAAAGAACCGAGTGGACATTGTTATTTTTAAAATTTAAATGTTGCCGTTTCTCCTACCTCATGACACCGACGCGTTGTGGAGGGACGGAAACAAAATCCAAAGCACGGTCGGTGCAGCTGTTAGCTCTGAAACGGGAAAACATACTGAGGACGGTCGCGCTCAGATGACGTCACCCAGAAGCGACGTTTCAATCCCTTCAATGTTACTCAACTTTATCTCACAATAATCACACATGACTATTAATTGTAAATATTACAATGGAAATACACTGCTGAGTAACGACAGTCAAAAATAAACATTATTATTCCAAATAACTACATTTGGCTTTGTGTCTATTATTTGTTAAGTGTTTTCATACTAAGAATATGAAAATCCATCAATGTCTCCTAGGAGTGGAGCACACTGAACATTTCTAAGACTACAGTCGTGGCCAAAAATATTGGCACACCTGCATTTATGTCAGATAATGCACCGCTTCTCCCAGAAAATTGAAATTACAAATGCTTTGGTATTCACGTGTTTATTTCTTTTGTTTGCACTGGAACAACTACAGACTTGTTTCTTTAGTTTCACAATTTTCTAAAATATTAGAAAAACTGTTTAACAACCGATTGGACAAATTCATGAATAAAAATTAAAGACTCAGACAAATAATAAGGACAAAGAGCCAACATCCATCCATCCATCCACTTTATATATATATATATATATATATATATATATATATATATATATATATATATATATATATATATATATATATATATATATATATATGTTTATTTGAAATAGGGACAGATACAGAAACAGATATCTGAAACAGTTATCCAATGTATGCATCATAGTGTTTGTAGCCCAAGCTAATTTACAACCCTTGTCCCCAACAACAACACAGATCCAACATAATTAAAATAGGAAAATAAAAAGAATTAGGCAAAGATGAGTCGATAATAATGATAATAGTAATAATACAGACAAAGTGCAAACTAGATAAAAGCCAAAAATAATAATAATAAAAATAATAACACAGACAAAGTGCAGACTAGATAAAAACCAATTAGTAAAAATTAGTAAAAAATTAAACATGGGAACACGATTGCTGCGCAACTAGCCACAATTTTGTTTGTTTTTTGAAAGTGACAAGTGCAGGTATACTTTACAAAGTGTCAGGTAGAGAGTTCAATAGTTGTGGTCCTTTTATTGAAAAGGCAGTCTGGGCAAAAGATGTTCTAAGGAATGGAACGCAACAGTTGCCTTTTGACATTGCTCGGGTGGTAGATCTAGTACGACTTTGCAGTATTATAATTGTTTTGCAGAGCAATTGGGGAGCAGAGTAATCCAAGTATTTAAAAACCAGTTTGACTGTGTGTAACAAAATAAAATTGGCAAAACTTAAAATATTGCATTTGGTTAAAATTTGGCAATGATGATATCGTATACTCTTGTCTAGGACTTTCAAGGCGCGGTTATAAAGACACTCAGTGGTTTACTCTTGATTGATGACTGGTGTGCCTGGGAACATGTAGTTAAGCCATAAGATATGTATGAAAGAATCATTGAATTCATAAAAGTAAAAGCACAGCTGAGAGTTAAGCAGTTTCTTATAATTATAGTTTCTACTGCTTTTTGATTGATTGATTGAAACTTGTATTAGTAGATTGCACAGTACAGTACATATTCTGTACAATTGACCACTAAATGGTAACACCCGAATAAGTTTTTCAACTTGTTTAAGTCGGGGTCCACGTAAATCAATTCATGGTAGCTTGTCCCTTTCATTCAACATCAATAGCATTAAAGGCCTACTGAAACCCACTACTACCGACCACGCAGTCTGATAGTTTATATATCAATGATGAAATCTTAACATTGCAACACATGCCAATACGGCCGGGTTAACTTATAAAGGGCAATTTTAAATTTCCCGGGGACCTTCCGGTTCAAAACGACTTTGAGGATGACGTATGCGCGTGACGTAGCCAGTAGAACACAGGTATGGCTTCCCCATTGAAGCCAATACGAAATAGCTGTTTTCATCTCATTATTCCACAGTATTCTGGACATCTGTGTTGGTGAATCTGTTGCAATTTGTTCATTGCATTATGGAGAAAGAAGCTGAGCAGGCAAAGAAGAAAGTCGGTGCGAAGTGGAGTATTTTGCGAGGGAAGTCAGCAACACAACACAGTCGGTGTTTCATTGTTTACATTCCCGAAAGATGCAGTCAAGATCGAAGAACTCGGACAACAGAGACTCTTACCAGGAGGACTTTGACTTCGTTAACAGACGCAGACGCGATACCGTGAGTACGCTTCCAAACATTTGATCGCTTGCTAAAACTAGCTCGAGCTAGTAGCTCGGAGCTAGCATAACAAACACCTAGGTGTTTGTTATGCGGGATTAATTTGTGGCATATTAAATATAAGCCTGGTTGTGTTGTGGCTAATAGAGTATATACACTACCGTTCAAAAGTTTGGGGTCACATTGAAATGTCCTTATTTTTGAAGGAAAAGCACTGTACTTTTCAATGAAGATAACTTTAAACTAGTCTTAACTTTAAAGAAATACACTCTATACATTGCTAATGTGGTAAATGACTATTCTAGCTGCAAATGTCTGGTTTTTGGTGCAATATCTACATAGGTGTATAGAGGCCCATTTCCAGCAACTATCACTCCAGTGTTCTAATGGTACAATGTGTTTGCTCATTGGCTCAGAAGGCTAATTGATGATTAGAAAACCCTTGTGCTATTATGTTCACACATCTGAAAACAGTTTAGCTCGTTACAGAAGCTACAAAACTTACCTTCCTTTGAGCAGATTGAGTTTCTGGAGCATCACATTTGTGGGGTCAATTAAACGCTCAAAATGGCCAGAAAAAGAGAACTTTCATCTGAAACTCGACAGTCTATTCTTGTTCTTAGAAATGAAGGCTATTCCACAAAATTGTTTGGGTGATCCCAAACTTTTGAACGGCAGTGTATATGTCTTGTGTTTATTTACTGTTGTAGTCATTCCCAGCTGAATATCAGGTCCCACCCGCGTGCTTCCAAACATTTGATTGCTTGCCCGTACGTGCGTGTCATGTACGTAACTTTGGTTAAATATATAAGCTTTATGAACCTTGGGTTAGGTCAGCGTTTCTCAAAGTGTGGGGCGCGCCCCACTGGTGGGGAATAGAGACATGACAGGTGGGGCGCGAGGAACGGGAGGAAATTTCACTTAGATTTTTTTATTATTATATTCTTTGATTTTTTTTTTACTATGCTTTCATTTTCTATACACACTGGAAATCACTTTGTGATTCTGTCTGTGAAATCCGCTATATAGATAAATGTAAATTACTTATTTTTCCTGTATGCTTTACATTTCTAGGTAGGAGCGAAAGTTTGACAGACAGCAACAGAAACTAATGGGGGCGGGGCTAAGCGGAAGCTTTGTGAATGGCGAGTCACTGTGCGAGGATTTGCTGTTTTGCAAATACATAAAAAATAGAGCCACTGCTGATGAGCTGTTCAAGATAATGGACAGTTTCCTCAAAGAACACGACCTTAAATGGGAAAACTGTGTGGGCTTTTGCTCTGATGGCGCGCATGGCAAAGTCAAGAAACGGGCTGCAGGCTCTAATAAAGAGGGTTGCGCCAAATACGCATTGGACACAATGTGTCATTCACCGGGAAACACTCGCGTCAAGGCAGCTCAGCCCCGAATTCAATGAGGTTTTAACAGTTTCAGTGTCAATCCTGCAACCCCGATTTGAAAAGCTGTGCAGTGCAAAACAGGCTCATTGCAGCCACTAATGCTGGAGTACTGTAAAACTCATGTTCACTTGCTCTGTCCTCCTTTTTTTGGCAAAGATTGCAAAGTGGCACTTTTATTTTCATTTATTATTGAACTTGATGCAAGTTATTTGATTTATTATTGAACTTGATGCAAGTTATAACACTTTTATTTGATTTATTATTGAACTTGATGCAAGTTATAACACTTTTTTTGATTTATTATTGAACTTGATGCAAGTTATAACACTTTTGTTTTATTTATTATTGAACTTGATGCAAATTATAACACTTTTATTTGATTTATTATTGAACTTGATGCAAGTTATAACACTTTTTTAAAATGTATTATTGAACTTGATGCAAGTTATAACACTTTTGTTTTATTTATTATTGAACTTGATGCAAGTTATAACACTTTTGTTTTATTTATTATTGAACTTGATGCAAGTTATAACACTTTTGTTTTATTTATTATTGAACTTGATGCAAGTTATTTGATTTATTATTGAACTTGATGCAAGTTATAACACTTTTATTTGATTTATTATTGAACTTGATGCAAGTTATAACACTTTTTTTGATTTATTATTGAACTTGATGCAAGTTATAACACTTTTGTTTTATTTATTATTGAATTGATGCAAGTTATTTTATTTTATATTGAACTTGATGCAAGTTATACCACAGCTGCACAGTTATTTTATTTATTATTGAACTTGATTTTATTTTATGTTATTGAGTTTGAATGTATAAAACTTGTTGTTACTTGATGTTCGATAAATTTGAAAATGTTAAGCTTGGCATTAGCGTTCTGTTGGGGCGATGGGGGCAGGTGGGGCTTGAAAACTCCCCCTTGTCCTAAGTGGGGGATGACAAAAAAAGTTTGAGAACCACTGGGTTAGGTGAACGGTTCTTTGGGCTGAGTGAGTGTGTGTGTTGTGCAGGTGTTTGAATTGTATTGGCGGGTTATATATACGGGATCCCGTCCATATTACCCGCTCGAGCTATAACTAGCTCGAGCTAGTAGCTAGTAGCTAGGAGCTAGCATAACAAACACCTAGGTGTTTTTATGTGGGATTAATTTGTGGCATATTAAATATAAGCCTGGTTGTGTTGTGGCTAATAGAGTATATATATGTCTTGTGTTTATTTATTGTTGTAGTCATTCCCAGCTGAATATCAGGTCACCCCCGGCTCTCACAGCATCTTCCCTATCTGAATCGCTTCCACTCCCCACTAGTCCTTCACTTGCACTTTACTCATCCACAAATCTTTCATCCTCGCTCTAATTAATGGGGAAATTGTCGCTTTCTCGGTCCGAATCTCTCTCACTTCATGCGGCCATCATTGTAAACAATAGGGAACTTTGCGTATATGTTCAATTGACTACGTCACGCTACTTCCGGTAGGGGCAAGCCTTTTTTTATCAGATACCAAAAGTTGCGATCTTTATCGTCGTTGTTCTATACTAAATCCTTTAAGCAAAAATATGGCAATATCGTGAAATGATCAAGTATGACACATAGAATAGATCTGCTATCCCCGTTTAAATAAAAAAAATTCATTTCAGTAGGCCTTTAATCGAAATAACGGAAGAGATCACCAATGCAATAGATAGTAAACATTATGCTGCTGCAGTGTTTATTGTTCCATTTGACATAATTAATCATAACATCTTAATAAACACATTAGAACGGTATGGCATCAGAGGGGTGGTCTTGAACTGGGTAAGAATCTACTCAACTAACAGGAAGCAATACATAAAACTAGGCAAACATGTCTACAGAGCTAAATATATCTTGTGGCGTACCTCAGGGTTCAATACTCTGACCAAAATTGTTCAATCTTTATATAAATGACATTTGTAAAGTTACAAAGGACTTAAAGTTAGTATTATTTGCAGGTGACCCGACTGCGTTCCGTGCAGGAGAGAACACACAAAAGCTAATACAAATAACAGAAGAAATGAACAAATTATAAAAATGGTTTGACAAAAAACAGACTATCTTTGAATCTTAGTAATACTAAAATACTATTCGGTAACAGCAGAAGGAAAAGTCAAACAAAAATACAAATAAACGGAGTAGATATTGACAGGGTAAAAGAAAACACATTTTTGGGTGTAATAATAGACGATAAAAATGACTGGAAACCTCATGTAAAAATATAAGTAAAGTAGCAAAACATACACCAATAATGGATAAAGCTAAATATGTTACCATATCTGAGATATTGTGTAGAAATATTGGAAACTAACTACAAAAGTATGCCTCATTCACTAACGATGTTACAAAAAAGATAAATTGGAATAATAAATAATGTTGGCTATAGAGAACACTCAAACCCTTAATTTATTGAATAAAAAATAATACAAATTGAACGATTTGGTGCATTTGCAAACAGCTAGATCTGTTGTGTAGGACTAGATGTTACAATCCCCTAATGCATACCTGAGACACCTATGCCACTCTGTGGGATGGTCAAGTGAGTAAAGGCATCCTCTGGGTTATCAAGTGGGCGCCCCCCTTCCTCAGTGTTTCGCTGATAGGCCCACGACACCTCCAGAGGGTTCAGCAGTGAGTCCCAGGATCACTCCCTAGATGCCACCATTCACTTGAAAGCCCAGGTGTACAAAGTACAAAGTAATGTACAAAGAAAACTATAACCTGCTACCCAAGAATGTACAACAATGCTTCTTAAAAAACAGGACAACTATAACCTCTATAAACATCTGTATGCACATACAACACTGAAAACATTTAGCATATCAATATTTGGAATTAAATTATGGAATTGATTAAGCAAAGATGTCAAACAAAGTACTAATATAATCCAGTTCAAGAAACTGTTCAAACTTCAAGTGTTCACTAAGTACAAAGAAGAATCATCATAAAAATCTTGAACATTTTCTTAAAAAAATAGATAATCTCATTCATCTCTTAGGTGAACCATCAATTACCTATTTATCGATGAGAACTTAAATTATTGTGTATATGTTTGTATGTCTGATATTTATGTATGTATTTGATATTTTTTTATTTATTGTATATTAATCTATTTATTTAATCAATTTATTCACTGTTGTGTTACAAATAGAGAACAAACAAATGGGATACAACTATGATATGAAAAGGGGTAGGATTAAATAAGCTCTGCTTCTTCCTACTACTTTCCTACTACGTCCTGTAATGAAACAACTGGAAATTTGTGATATTTCATACTGTAATTGTATGCATGTTGGAAATAAACTGAAACCAACCAATGAAGTGGAGGAGATCAAGTACCTCAGAGTCTTGTCCACGAGTGAGGGAAGAGTGGATCATGAGATCTACAGGTGGATCGATGCAGCATCTGCAGTGATGCAGACCCTGTATCGATTTGTTGGGGTGAAGAACAAGCTGAGCCATGAGGCAAAGCTCTCAATTTATTGGTAGATCTATGTTCCTATCTTTGCCTTTGGCCATGCGCTTTGGGTTATGACCGAAGGTACAAAATCACAGGTATAACCGGCCAGAATTACTTTCCTCCGTCTCTCCCTTAGAGATAGGATGAGATGCTCTGTCATTTGGGAGGAGCTCAGAGTGAAGCCGCTGCTCCTCCATATCAAGAGGAGCCAGATAAGGTGGTTCTGGTATCTGGTCGGACCGGTAGGAGACCACGGGGAAGACCCAGGACATGTTGGGAGGACTATGTATCCCAGCTGGCCTGGGAATGTCTTGGGATCCCCCGGGAGGAGCTGGACGAAGTGGCTGGGGAGAGGGAAGTCTGGGCTTCTTCGCTTAGGCTGTGCATCCACGTCCCGACTTCGGATAAGCAGAAAATGGATGGATGGATGGAAGATTGTACTTATAGTTGTGTACATGAGCTTTTATTATGTTTAATTATGGGTTTAAGCACATGTTTACATCATCCTGTTAGGTGAAGCAATTTTTAAGGTACACAAATGACCTGGACTGAAGATTACAGGAATGTCTCTCAAAAAGTATATCCTTTAAGATTGTACCTCTATTTTTGGGAGTGTAGTTTTTACTGGGTCACGGAATAATGCTGGAAACTATTGCAATTGCAATTTCTTGGCAGATATATTTTTCATTTACATATAATGCGTTTCATAAATGCATCGATTCTATTTTCCACCACTTATCCTGTTGGGGTCCCCTATGGACAAACAAACATTCACACCAATAGATAATTTAGAGCAAACAATTAAATTAACATGCATGTTCCAACATTAACATGCTGTTCTCTAGACTGTGAGGCAGCAAACTAACTACTATTTCACTGTGCTGACGGCAATCATGGTTCTTCAGCTAAAAACGTGGAAACCCCGTGATAGACCAGGCTCGTGCACTTCCCAGGTGGGTTAATGTTTAATAATTTTGTACAGCACATGGGAAAAACCACAAGAGGGTCTTAGATAAAAAAGTTGTCAGTGTAGACAGTTTAGCGGTATATAAACACACCACACTTGTTCCCCACTTGTGTCGCTGCCTTGGGTTCAGTCATGAAGTACTTCATTGTTTTTGCGCTGTGTGCTGCAGCTTGTAAGTATCTTCCCCAGCGGGCATTAAAATGTAATATGATTTTGAAATGTTAGATGTAAATGTTTTGCTTGCATTGTAGTTGCTGCTCCCATCGATGATGAGGACGACAAGATTGTCGGAGGATATGAGTGCAGAAAGAACTCTGTGGCCTACCAGGTGTCTCTGAACGCCGGCTACCACTTCTGTGGAGGTTCCCTGATCTCCAGCACCTGGGTAGTGTCCGCTGCTCACTGCTACAAGTCGTAAGTGAACGCCTTACCTTCCAGAAAGCTGCCGCCACGCCACGACTTCCGCTTTGGCTAACTGCCGCGTATTTCCGTCAGCCGCATCCAGGTGCGTCTTGGTGAGCACAACATCGAGGTCAACGAGGGCACCGAGCAGTTCATCAACTCCGCCAAGGTCATCAAACATCCCAGATACAACAGCCGCAACCTGGACAACGACATCATGCTTATCAAGCTGAGCAAGCCCGCCAGCCTGAACAGCTACGTGCGCACCGTGTCCCTGCCCTCCAGCTGTGCTGGCTCAGGCACCCGCTGTCTGATCTCTGGATGGGGCAACACCAGCGGCTCTGGAAGTCAGTAAAAGCATTCAGACTTTCACTTTTGTCTGTCTCAACACTTATACGTGTGTTCTTACCTCCTCTTCAGACTACTACCCTGATCGCCTGAGGTGCCTGGATGCTCCCATCCTGAGCGACAGCAGCTGCAGGGGCTCCTACCCTGGTCAGATCTCCTCCAACATGTTCTGTGCTGGATTCCTGGAGGGAGGCAAGGACTCCTGCCAGGTATGAGTGGACACATCATTCCTTTTAAAAGCAAAAACACAAAACATTTGTGCTGACTTTTTGTACCTGTGCAGGGAGACTCCGGTGGACCCGTGGTGTGTAACGGCCAGCTGCAGGGTGTGGTGTCATGGGGTTACGGCTGTGCCCAGAGGAACAAGCCTGGTGTCTATGCCAAAGTCTGCAATTACAACTCCTGGATTCGCAGCACCATGTCTTCCAACTAAATAGCTTCTGTTTAAATGAAATAAAACAATTAACATCCATATCATCTATTCATATCTTGTATATTTGCATCTGAAATACGACACTGCAAGCAGGAAGAGTCATCCTTAAATGACCACAGAGTAAATATGAATAGATGCACAGATTATGCACCTACATAACACTGAAGAATATATAGAACACTTCATTGAACCAAAACAATCCATGTTTATGTATGGAGACAGTGAATACTTGTATTACATGAACTTTGGGGAAACAAGCGTTTTAGTGAATGACTGTTTGACGATTCTAGATTCATTAACGAGTACATATTGGCAATATTTGACTCCAAAAACAATTACATTATTGTTAGGGGAATATTTTCCCAACTTTGAGCAAAATGGAACGCTTTCAAAGTTACTAGCTTTAACCTTGGTTTTGCTCGAAGAAGATAAAAACACATGATCTCACCCTGTTTCTTATCTATACAAACACACACATATTGTTTCCTCTAGTTTGAATGTTGTTAGGATTTACTAAGTGCGGAAAGTGAGAGGAGACAAGAAAGTGTGTGTGCACAACACATACGCCAAGTCAACTTTCGGTTTCGATCATCGCCAAGGTAGGCAGCAAATTGGACAAAAGCATATGTGGAGAGTGACGAGTTTAGAGAAAGCTCCAGATAATAGACGGCTCGGTCCTCTCTCCAGCGCTGGTATTATTGTTTGTACCTATAATTGTTTGTGATTATACACATTGGTTAACTTATTTTTGACAGCCCCACTAAAAATACAATCTTTGTTAACAAGATTACATTATGGTGAGGTTCAAAGTAAATTGTAAATATAAACAGAATACAAATATTTGCAAATCCTTTTCAACTTATATTCAATTGAATAGTCTGCAAAGACAAGATATTTTATTTTCGAACTGAGAAACCACTTTATTTTTTTTAATAATCATTAATGGTAGCAACAGATTGCAAAAAAGTTGGCACTGGGGCATTTTTACCACTGTGTTACATTGCCTTTCCTTTTAACAACACTCAAACGTTTGGGAACTGAGGAGACCAATTTTTGAAGCTTTTCAGGTGGAATTATTTCCCATTCTTGCTTGATGTACATCTTAAGTTGTTCAAAACAGAATCTGCCACATGTTTTTTAACTGAAAGGATCAAACATTCTCTTGACAAACGACAGGTTGTCGGTGCAGTATTTCTAGACTTAAAAAAAGCATTTGATACAGTCAATCATGACATTTTAATTTCAAAACGAACTAAATTCAATTTATCCAAACAGTCATTGTCCTGGCTTGAGTCATATCTAAAGGGCCGTGAACAATGTGTCACCATTAATAATGACATATCTTCCTTCCGCAAAATAGAAACAGGGATACCTCAGGGTAGTGTCTTGGGACCTATACTATTCAGTCTATACATCAATGACCTACCAGATGTATGCACAGATATAGATTTACAGATGTATGCGGATGACACAGTGATATATACATCAGGTAAGACCTGTACTCTAGTTGCTGAGAATTTAAATGCTCAATTAGACAAAATAGCATCTTGGCTGGAGTCATCCTGTTTAACCCGAAACACTAAAAAGACTAACTCTGTCTGATTCTCCATAAAAAAGCTACCTCAAACAAACCTGAATATAAAAATTAATGAGGAGCCCATTGAACAAGTACCTGAAGTCAAATATTTGGGCATAATCATAGACTATCAGTTGAATTTTAAAAGTCACATTAAGAAAATGTGTAAAACCCTGAAGGAAAACCTAGGCTGTTTTAAGATTATAAGACACTGCTTAACTCTTAGCTGTGCTTTTACTTTTATGAATGCAATGATTCTGTCACACATATCTTATGGCTTAACCACATGGTCCCAGGCACACCAGTCATCAATCAAGACCATTGAGTGTCTTTATAACCGCACCTTGAAAGTTCTAGACAAGAAAAGTATACGATATCATCATTGCCAAATTTTAACCAAATACAATATTTTAAGTTTTACCAATTTTATTTTGTTACACACAGTCAAACTGGTTTTTAAATGCTTGTATAACTCTGCTCCCCAATTGCTGTGCAAGGCAATTACAAGACTGCAAAGTGGTACCAGATCTACCACCCGAGCAATGTCAAAAGGCAACTGTTGTGTTCCATTCCGTAGAACATCTTTTGCCCAGACGGCCTTTTCAATAAAAGGACCACAACTATGGAACTCTTTACCGGACACTTTGTAAAGTATACCTGCACTTGTCACTTTCAAAAAACAAACACAATTATGGCTAGTTGAGCAACAATCGTGTTCCCATGTTTAGTTTTTACTCATTTTTACTAATTGGTTTTTATCTAGTCTGCACTTTGTCTGTGTTATTATTATTATTGGCTTTTATCTAGTTTACACTTTGTCTGTATTATTACTATTATCATTATTATCAACTCATTCTATTTTTTATTTTCCTATTTTAATAATGTTGGATCTGTGTTGTTGTTGTTGTTGGGGACAAGTGTTGTAAATTAGCTTTGGCTACAAACACTGTGATGCATGCATCGGATAACTGTTTCAGATGTCTATGTTTTTGTATCTGTCCCTATTTCAAATAAACCTCTATAATAATAAAAACAATTCGGGGGTTGTCATATTTTATGATTCATAATGCGCCAGAAATGTTCAATTGGGAGACAGGTCTGGACTAGAGGCATGCCAGTCTAGTACCCGCACTCTTTTACTACGAAGCCAAGCTGTTGTAACCGTGCAGAATGTGGCTTGGCATTGTCTTGCTGAAATACGCAGGGGCGTCCACGAAAAATACATAGCTTGGATGGCAACATATGTTGCTCTAAAACCTGTATGTACCTTTCAGCATCAATGGTGCCTTCACAGATGTGTAAGTTACCCATGCCTTGGGCACTAATACACCCCCACACCATCACAGATGCTGGCTTTTAAACTTTGCACTCTGGATGGTTGTTTTCCTCTTTGGTCCGGAGGACACGACGTCCACAGTTTCCAAAAACAATATGAAATGTGGACTCGTCAGACCACAGAACACTTTTCCACTTTGTATCAGTATATCTTAGATGAGCTCGGGCCCAGCGAAGCCGGCGGCGTTTCTGGGTGTTGCTGATAAATGGCTTTCGCTGTGCATAGTAGAGTTTTAACTTGCACTTACAGATGTAGCAACTAACTGTAGTTACTGACAGTAGTTTTCTGAAGTGTTCCTGAGCCCATGTGGTGATATCCTTTACACACTGATGTCGCTTTTTGATGCAGTACCGCCTGAGGGATCGAAGGTCACAGGCCTTGCCGCTTAAGTGCAGTGATTTCTCCAGATTCTCTGAACATTTTGATGATATTACGGACCGTAGATGGTGAAATCCCTACATTCCTTGCAATAGCTCATTTAGAAATGTTGTTCTTAAACTGTTCGACAATTTGCTCACGTACTTGTTCACAAAGTTGTGACCCTCGCCCCATCCTTGTTTGTGAATGACTGAGCATTTGATGGAAGCTGCTTTTTTTACCCAATAATGGCACCCACCTGTTCCCAATTAGCCTGTTCACCTGTGGGATGTTCCAAATAAGTGTTTGATGAGCATTCCTCAACTTTCTCAGTCTTTGTTGCAACTTGTGCCAGCTTTTTTTAAACATGTCGCAGACATCCGATTCCAAATGAGCTAATATTTGCAAAAAATAAAGTTTACCAGTTTGAACGTTAAGTATCTTGTCTTTGCAGTGTATTCAATTGAATATAGGTTGAAAAGGATTTGTAAATCATTGGATTCTGTTTTTATTTATGATTTACACAACATGCCAACTTTGCTGGTTTTGGGTTTTGTATGACAATCAATAGCACTAAGAAGACGAAGCCTGGAAACATCTTTAGAAATCCTTTTTTCTTTTTCTTTCAATGAACTTGATGTTAAAGATGTTAAATGCATAAATAATTGCTTCTTTCTTGACACTCTTTGCTCATGCAAAATGAAACTGGATTCATTTAGATTAAAAATGAACATTCCATTTTAATTCATCTTTAACTGGGAACTTAATATTTTTGGAATCGTTCACAATCATTATGAAAGACAAAACGATGGATGTATTTTTTAAAATGCCTTATAAATATTAAATAAATGCAATCAAAAGTCTGCTTGCAATGAAGCCTATTGGGGTTGCGCTATTCTCCCTACAAAGCCCTTAAAAAGATCCTAACACCACCATTAAGGTTTTATAGACTTGATGTAATTATAAATACAATGTAGTAACAGGCACATTTATAATAACATTTAATATTTATGTATTTTGATCATTTTAAGCATACGCGGCGCATTCATTTAACAAACGCATCACAATGTTTGCTTTTTTTTTTCCGTAGTCACTGATTATTACTCACTGCAGACTTTATGAGAGCCAACCAACATAATAAAACATCACTTACTGTACAAGGTATGCTGTCGTTAGGATGCCAACCGATAGAATGTTTATATATTCCTGTTTAGCTGAAGAATGACTTACAATCATTGCGTAAAAAAGAAAAGAGGGGTGGAAGCAAGCGTCTTTTTGTGTTGTTCTCGCAATTTCTGGGTCTAAATTTGCTGTCAAAGTGTACCAACTTGTCGGAATACATCTTCATCCTTCTACTTTCCCGGGCAGAGGCATGATTTATGATCTACAATAAAATTTGATGAGCAAGGAAACGAGGAAACGGCTGATCAGTCGATCATGTCAACATTGGCACACAAGCTCGTGATCACGGTGCCACTATAAATAGTGTGTGTGTGTGTGTGTGTTAGCCATTATAATACAATATCTCTAATACTTGGTTAATATTCAAGCCACGCAATGTAAATGGAGTATTGCAGGCGCTATGGATGTGTTTTTATTGGGTTTTATGGGCGAAATCGAGGACCTCCCATTGGCTCCGCTGTAAGCTGACTTTTATTTACATTTATTGACAAGTTAGAATGCATTCCCTGGCGCGGCCACCGCTGCTGCCCACTGCTCCCCTCACCTCCCAGGGGGTGATCAAGGGTGATGGGTGAAATGCAGAGAATAATTTTGCCACACCTAGTGTGCGTGTGTGACAATCATTGGTATTTTAACTTTAATATATATAAAAAAAACATCCGTCGTCATTTCATGTATTTGATAATGATTGTGAACGATAGACAAAATGCCAAAAAAAGTGCAGTTCCCCTTTAATCATTCCACAGAAGCCCTGGGATTAATCTGATAACTGTGTAAGTGTTTCACAACACTACTTTAAATATACTGTATGTACAACTTTTTAACCATTAAAAAAATTACATACACATGCCTCATGACGGAATATGGAAATTAGACGATAAAATCATATGTAAACCATCACCACAAATACGTTGCGGTCATGTAGAAAACACTGAACAGGGATTAAATATTTTAAAGGGGCCCTAGTATGCGAAACAAACTTTTCTAACCAATTGATACCTTCTGTTGTGTATTTGGTATCTGCATAAGGCCCGAACATTTATTATCAAACCATGGAGGCATTGCGGAGATACAGTTGTGTTCAAAATAATAGCAGTTCCACATCACTAGCAAGATAAAACACTGTTTTTGTTAGAATTTCAACTTCTACACTGCAAGTAAGTTTCTACAAGGTTTAGTAAAGGTATAGAAAACCAACAGACCCAACAGGCATGACGTGCATGCTGCTGATTCTGTGAAACTGAATCATTTCCTGAAAGGGGCGTGTTAAAAAAAATAGCAGTGCTGCGTTCCATCATTGATTATGTGTAAAAAACTATGTTAAACAAGTGGCCCTTATTTTAGGATCAAGGCAACTGACGCTGCATATGCTGGCTGTGCATTTGTCCTTGGAAAAACAGAGTAAAATGGGTCGTTGAAGACACTGTTCAGAAGAAGAGCGTTCTTTGATTAAGAATTTAATAAAAGAGGGGAAAACCTATAAAGCACTGCAGATAATGATAGACTGTTCAGCTAAAATGATATCAAACGCTTTAAAATGTAAGCCAAAACCAAAAAGGCGAGGCAGAAATAGAAAAACGACTATTGGAATGGATCGGAGAATAACCAAAATGGCAAAGGCTCAGCCGATGATCAGCTCCAGGAGGATGAAAGAAGATCTAAGATGGCCTGTGAGTACTGTAACAATCAGACCACGTCTATGTGAAGCCAAGGTGCCAGCAAGAAGCCCCCGCAAAGTCCCATTGTTAATAAAAAGACGTGTGCTGAAGCGGTTACAATTTGCCAAAGAACACATTGACTGGCCTAAAAAGAAATGGTGTAATATTTGAGGACTGATGAGAGTAAGATTGTTCTTTTTGGGTCTAAGGGCCACAGACAGTTTGTCAGACGTCCTGCAAACTCTGAATTCAAGCCCCAGTACACGGTGAAGACGGTGAAGCATGGTGGTGCAAGCATCATGATATGGGGATGTTTCTCGTACTACGGTGTTGGTCCTATTTATCGCATACCAGGGATCATGGATCAGTTTGAGTACATCAGAATACTGGAAGAAGTCATGTTGCCGTATGCTGAAGAGGAAATGTCCTTGAAATGGGTGTTTCAACAAGACAATGGCCCCAAACACACCAGCAAGCGAGCAAAATCATGGTTCCAGACAAACAGAATTCAAGTAATGGAGTTACTTAATCCCATTGAAAACTTGTGGGCTGACATAAAGAATGCTGTTCATGAGGCAAAACCAAAAAATGCAGAGGAATTGTGGAACGTAGTACAATTGTCCTGGACTGCAATACCTGTCGACTCCATGTGCCACAGATGTGAAGCAGTTATCAGAAACCGTGGTTATGCAACTAAATTATAGTTAATAATTCTAAGGAAAGTTGAATCTGCAAGCCTTTCTTAGTTCATACAGTACATTTGAGTTTTGTAAAGAAAGATTCCAACACTGCTATTTTTTTGTTTTATATTTCTTGACTTTCTGTAAATATTGTCAAATTAAATTACTTTTTTCCAATTTTCTGGCTTTGAAATAGAATGTGCAGTCTCCCCAATGCATTTGTGTTCATTAAAATACAATTTATTTGAAGAATTTTGAGGTTTACTCACCTTTTTAAACACACTGCTATTATTATGAACATAACTGTATTTGTAAAACAATCTTGCCTTCTTTCATACTGTACTTTCGGGAAACAAGACGTTTGGAATTTGCCCCATTGGTGACGTTTTTGCCATTGATTCAATTCCGATTCTTGGGGTGACGATTCGATTCAGAATCCATTCTCAAAGCAACACAATCCTTGCAATATATTATTTGGGATCAAAATGATAATAAAAACATTTTCAAAACAGGTAACAGGTTAAAAAATATCATCTCGGCTGCTGACATATAAACACAAAACGATTAGGTACAAAGGTGGCCTGAAAAAAACGTATTTTAAAAAACTGGTTAAAAAATAAACATCAAAAAATACATTTATTTTAAAATAAATTCTGGAAAATTATGAATTGATTAAGAAATTAAATAAATAAAAAATTTGATTTTTTTTTAACACCCCTAAAAAATACTGTTATGGATCATCAATGAGGCTCACAGTTTCTTGGTATAAGACTATCTGATTCATGTTGTAATCAATTGATGTCATGATTATCATTAGTTTGTGTACAGTATATGTCAATATTATGGCAGTATGGGAGATGTTTTTGTAAATCGGGGACCTGGAGGATCTTTTGATTGGGTCTCGGGACTGGAAAGGTTGTATAACGCTGCATTACATATATGTAAAAAACAAGATATTGTATTAGTTGTACACAGATGACACAGCGTTAATATTAGTGAGTGTTGTGTTTGTGAACGTAACGCACGTCTCTATTAAACATTTCCCAAATTCTAAAACAACGCCATTAGTTTGGCTGTTTGTGCTTAACTTATCATATGCTAGCCCTCCATTCCAGATGTGCTTTCACACATCTTACTGAGAGAGAGAAAAAGGTAAAAATGGAAACATGTGACCTTGCCTAAACAGATAAGAGAGGGGCAGCAGATTTATGATTTTCATTATATGATCTTAACATCTTTATAAGCCCTTCACATTTATAAACTCACATTTATAAACTCTTTATATATTCTTAAAATACTTCACACTCTAAAACTTACATTTTAACATGAAAACTTAAATGTAGTTAATGGTACTTCAAGATCTGTGATAAGTGAACCGGAAAGAGGTGAGGGAACACTATACTCGACGTCTATTAGCTGCAGTAATGCATTGTTCAGTACATAATTTTAACAATGTTGCAATGAGGTCACCACATAAAATTAATAAGGTTTTAACAATGTCCTGGAGAAAGACAAGCTCATGCATGGCAGCTCCCGCCATCAGTGTGTGAATGTGTGTGTGAATGGGTGAATGTGGAAATACTGTCAAAGAGCTTTGAGTACCTTGAAGGTAGAAAAGCGCTATACAAGTATAACCCATTTATTATTTATAATGTTAATGATATCACAGAAATGCTTAGCACAATGTCTACAATTCATAGATCAAAATTAAGTCGTATTTTGTGTTAAAGTAAGACTGTCAAGCATTGTTTTTGTAAATGGCTCAAATAAATTGTAAAGTTAGTATAAAAGGCAGATCCTGGAGAAAAGCTGCTTTCTGAAATGTGATAATACTTTATTACCGTAATTTCCGGACTATAAGCCGCACCTGACTATAAGCCGCACCAGCTAAATTTAGGGGAAAATACAGATTGCTCCATATATAAGCCGCACCCGACTATAAGCCGCAGGGTTTTGATGTGTAATTACCGTAGTATATAGGGGTTCCTGCTACCACGGAGGGGATTGTCGGGACAGAGATGACTGTTTGGGAACGCAAAGCGTCCCATTTATTAACAATAAATCTTTCAATCATTCAATCAAACTTTCACATCTTTGACATGGCGAACAGCATTCGTGCAGAGTACAAATAATACAACGGTGCAAAGTAATACAAAGTGCTCGCCTGTACGTTATCAAAATAACCAGCCTACCGGTATATGAAAAGTCAGTCTTTAATCATTGTGTCATCGTCTTCCTCCTGCGTACTAAAACCACCGAAATCCTCTTCGTCGGTGTCGGAGAAGAACAGGCCGTATATAAGCCGCACCCTTGTATAAGCCGCAGGGACCAGAACGAGGGGAAAAAGTAGCGGCTTATAGTCCGGAAATTACGGTACTTAGTAATAGGGGTGTTTAAAAATGTATCCACAACCGAACTGCAATTCATAATATTCCAAAATAGATAATAAAAAAAAATTTTTTTAGAATACATTTTTTTAAATACGTTTTTTTTAGGCCATCTCCACGCTTATCGTATCCGTCAGCAGCCAAGAGACGCTTTTGTAACCGGTTATCTGTTTTGAAAAGGTTTTAATGTAATTTTTATACCAAATATTAATTTGCGAGAATCGTGTAAAATGCAATCTGAAGCGATCGTCACCCCAAGAATCGGAACCGAACCGTGAGATGTGAAGATTGTGTCAAAACAGACATTCATTTTTACTGTGTAGTAAAAACAAATGGGAAAACCAATACTTGAAATTCTTCCTAAAATACTACCTCATACTGAACTCATACAAAACAACACAATATAAATCAAAGCTTTTTGGAATCAAAATATTTGTTGCAGCCCTACCTCCAACTCAGAAGTCTGTAAAGTACCAAAGTAAAATGACCAAAAGAGGTGGTGATTGAGTTGGGGGATAATCAGCTACATACTGAAAATTATTTACACACACATTGAAATTGTTGATTTGATAGCCTAAAAGATAAATCTATAAAACTGAGCTTATGTTTAAGTTTTTGGTCTTACATGATGCATGTTGGAATCTGAGTGTAACTTGAAAAAAGTCTGCTGCTTTCCAGGTGTGTGTTCACACACAGTACGTCAAGATAAGGTTAGAAAAAGTGTCAGATAGGAGAAGCAGCAGGCTTTAAAAGGTGCTGCAGGTGAAGTGAGCGGACACTGAGGCTCAGACTGAAACCACCATGAAGGTTTTAATTTTTCTGGCTCTGTTCGCAGTGGCTTGTAAGTATTATTCTGTGATATTTCGTATTATGTGTCCAACATTCTCTGTAAAATACATTGGTCATTCATCAACAGTTGCTGCTCCCATCGATGATGAGGACGACAAGATTGTCGGAGGATATGAGTGCAGAAAGAACTCTGTGGCCTATCAGGTGTCTCTGAACGCCGGCTACCACTTCTGTGGAGGTTCCCTGATCTCCAGCACCTGGGTAGTGTCCGCTGCTCACTGCTACAAGTCGTAAGTGAACGCCTTACCTTCCAGAAAGCTGCCGCCACGCCACGACTTTCGCTTCGGCTAACCGCCGCATATTTCCGTCAGTCGCATCCAGGTGCGTCTTGGTGAGCACAACATCGAGGTCAACGAGGGCACCGAGCAGTTCATCAACTCCGCCAAGGTCATCAAACATCCCAGATACAACAGCCGCAACCTGGACAACGACATCATGCTTATCAAGCTGAGCAAGCCCGCCAGCCTGAACAGCTACGTGCGCACCGTGTCCCTGCCCTCCAGCTGTGCCGGCTCAGGCACCCGCTGTCTGATCTCTGGATGGGGCAACACCAGCGGCTCTGGAAGTCAGTAAAAGCATTCAGACTTTCAGTTGTGTCTGTATCGACACTTACGTGTGTTCTTACCTCCTCTTCAGACTACTACCCTGATCGCCTGAGGTGCCTGGATGCTCCCATCCTGAGCGACAGCAGCTGCAGGGGCTCCTACCCTGGTCAGATCTCCTCCAACATGTTCTGTGCTGGATTCCTGGAGGGAGGCAAGGACTCCTGCCAGGTAGGAGTGTACACATCATTCCTTTTAAAAGCAAAAACACAAAACATTTGTGCTGAATTTTTGTACCTGTGCAGGGAGACTCCGGTGGACCCGTGGTGTGTAACGGCCAGCTGCAGGGTGTGGTGTCATGGGGTTACGGCTGTGCCCAGAGGAACAAGCCCGGTGTCTATGCCAAAGTCTGCAACTACAACTCCTGGATTCGCAGCACCATGTCTTCCAACTAAAGGGCTAAATATCTTGGAGGCACTATTGTCCCATTAAACCATTGATGACCCTTGAACTGATCTGAGCTTGTCTTAATTTTGTAATGTTTACTGCAACATTATCACTTGAAACTTGAGCTACATCAACACATCATAGGGCCTTTCCGATCAACAAGCAAAAACCCTAAAATATGCCTTAGCTTAGCTATAATCTTCAAAATATACAGGTATCTTACCTAAGTGACTATATCACTCACATTTTAGAAAAATGTATGTGTATAGTATATCTTCTCAATGTCTACCATCCAACTTAGTAATAAAAGAGTGGAGAAGGATTTTAGTAACAACCTGTGCAGCTCTAGGGAATTCCAGTGCTAGATAACATAATAAATAAAACAATGATACATATACTATATATAGACACTTTGGACACAAGTTAAACATGCCCACTCTGAGATGCACTCACTTGTGTTGCTTGATATTTAGACAAGAATGGCCATGTTGACTTATTTCCCCCAGGACAGTACCACACTGCTTAACCAAGCTACAAACACTGACTACTATAAATTATATTAAAGTTTAATTTCTATATTTCTATTCAATTGGTGGCCTAGGGGCCAAATACTGTCCCATGAATGACACCAGACAGCCCCCCCATTCAACACTTGCGAGGGACTAACTCAGTAACATTTTTGCAACAAATTCCTAAGAACACTAAAGCGTTCCGTAAAGAGAAACCAGTGTGAACATTGACAGATTCTTGCATTGACATGTTAACATTCTACAGAGCAGAGTCCATGCAGTGAACACTTGTATTTTACATAACAGGGATATTCTGTGCTGAAATCTTTTCAAAGAAACGACTAAACACAAATGTCCACTATACTGGTTCTCAAAATATGAATAGTGAAGGAAGAAGTCAGTGATTTCTAAAAATGTGGACCCTCGAACAATTTCGTTGAACAGCTCTGGTATTGTCACTTAAGATATAATAAAACAGCCGCTGAAATGTGAAGGGTGTACTCACTTTTGTAAGATATCGCATGACCAAATGCTTATATTCTTGGTGTTTTGATGTCGAAACAAATGTATCAAAATAGTGCAGGAGTGACATAATGCTAAAACAAAACAGACCTTTATTGGTGATGACAAACATATACTGCAGGATTAAAACAGGAAAAATGTAACCTTATCAGCAAATGAACACGTGATGTAACTTACGAAAATGAACTAATGCAGTTACACTTTTGGGTAAAAGTTGTGTTAACTATAGCATATGTACATACAATATCTTAAAAGCCTCTTGCTTGACATTATGTTGACATTATAGTCTGAAAAGATAATGCAGCAGAAGGGGACATGGGGTCAATAACTGACAGTATGTTATGTACAATTTATACTGCAATGCCATGTAAACAACTTGTGATTGTGGTTCCATTATGTACAGCTCTGTCAAAGAAAATGTTATAGATCTTATTTTTACAATCAAATTATGGCTACAATGTGCTGTAATTCAGTCCAAAAACATTAAATATAATATAAAAAGTTATCATGTTATATCCTACTTTTTACACCAGACCTCTGGCATGCTCCAAATAATGCTGATAAAGGTCTGAAACTGCTGTATATTCCTTACCACACATAGCACACATAAGGCCTTGTGAAGACTCTTTTTGGGAGGTTGAAGGTTTGTCTACAGTTCTCAACGATGCGTTTGGCTTTTTTGTTACTTTGCCTTCAAGTCTGTGGCAATTTGATGCTTTGTCTTGTGTGATATTCCGTTTTTTTGGACAATGGGCAGTCTTATCCAAACAAAGATCATGATCTTGATTAAATGAATTTAAAGTCAGTATAGGGGAGTATTTTTGTTGCAAGTCTTTGTCTTGTGGTGGCAAAAGAGAGTTGTCTTCCTGGACTGTTGACACAGGGTCCTCATGTTCAGGACACAGTGTCATTACATGATGGTTTGTGGTTGGGTTATTAGATTGTGAACAATGATGATCTAAGAACAGGTTAAAGTCACAGTCTTTGTGCATGTCGTCTGCTGAGAAATGACAAAGCTGGTGACCGAACAGCAAATCGAGGGTTTTAAAACTACATCTGCACTGATCACAATTATAAGGCAGAAACACTCTCTTAGACTTTGACTGAATCCAGCGGAAGTCTCTGTGCTCGCTCATGTGTTGTTTGTACGACTGGACAAATCTGAATCCTTTGGAGCACAAGGGACACTTGAAGCGTCCTTGTCGCTGACGGTGGATTCTCTGATGACGCCACAGTTTGGTCCAGTTTTCAAGAGTCTTGCCACAACAAGAGCAGGCGTAACTTTGCTGGGGATCGTGAGTGAGCATGTGGGCTCGGAGCCTGCCCATGTGCCTAAAAAGTCGGCCACAACTAGGGCATAAATACTTCCTGGGGTCCGATCGGTTGTCCAGTTTGTTCAACTTGGACACAAAACATGACAGCTGACGAGATGGTGCCACTTTTGACCGGAATGTTTTTTTTGACTTGGAGGAACATATCTTGGGGTTAAGTAGGGAAGATGGTCGTTTGAGGATTTCATAATTGCTTTTGAGATTGGAGTCCGATTTTTCCTCTGATAAAAACTTATGTTTCGCTTCGGTGTACTCTACTAATGCCATGCCCTCTCTCGCTGCAATACCGGGGACATTTTTCTCGCCATGGCACTGACCACAATGGGCATTAAATTCAGACAGCTCACCAAAAAGCTTTTCACACAACAAACAAAGATAAAGGTTTGTCCCAATGTGATCTTTCATGTGATTTTTTAACTTTGGCAGGCTGTCCATAACAGCTTTGCAAATGGGGCATGTGTACATTAGCAACGACTCTCCTGCTATCCGTTTGCTGGGCTTGCTGCTTCTAGGAGGTCTACATGTATGGTTTTTTGCGTTGCCGTAATGGCTGAAGGACTTTCTACAGCCTGTGCAGTTGTACTGCTTCACCGACCAATGGGTCATCTCATGTCCGCGGAGCAAATAGCTCAGGGGAAAGGCCTTGTGACAGAGATCACATTTGTAAGGCTTTTCTCCGGTGTGGGTGCGCTCGTGCCTTACAAGGGCAGACTGAAACCTGAAGGATTTCCCACAGTATAGACACACTTTGCTTTCATTCTTGTCAGGGTCCAAAGCTCTCTTAGGAGTTTTACCGGGAATGACATCTGTGTTCGTGTTTTCCGTTTTCAAAATATCTTTATGTTCCAGCGCTTCAGCATGCATCTTCATGTGGATTAGATATTCGTCAGGGGAGCAAGTCTTTCTGCAAGATGTACATTCCTTAGTTAAGATATTCTTCATGTGTGTCTTTAGATGCAGATTTAAGTTGGAGTTCTTGCTAAAAGTTTTGCCACATTCAGGGCATACAAAGGGTCTCTCTCCTGTATGAATGCGTTGATGTATGACTAACTGAGACATGAAATTATATGTGCGACCACAGAAACCACATTTCAACAGAGTTTTTGTCCCTTTAGGGATGTAGATGACATTTATGTTGTTGTCCGCATTTGTGTCTGTTTCTGCTTTAGTGTTGGATACGTGTAGCGAAACATTAGATAATCTCCGTCTCCTCTTGCGGCCTCTTTTGCGCCTGAAAATGATTTTTTGATGGCTGGGCCCTTGCGAACCAATCGTCATTTTGGTATTTTGTAAACATGTACGACTATTTATAGACTTTGACACAGGACCCAATTGATCCAGCTCTACTTCTGTGTTCTCAAGTTTGATGTCAGTTTTAGGGAGATCTGCAGAAGATGCTACAATGTCATTGCAACCTGGCCCTGTCACTTGTGGAAGGCTGGTGGTCTCTAAATTGTAGAGTTTGCTCTGAGACTCTGTCTCTTGAAGACCATTCTCATCCACTGGCGGTCTTTTTGGGTTTTCAAATACTGGACCGTCCTTGCCATCAGAATGAGCTTGAGGATGCTCGCTATCCATGTGCTCAACAGTTTCTCTTACTACAGACTGCAGGGACATGTTGTCTCCATCTCCATTTGGTATCACCTGCACATTTGCACAATTTCTTCCCACCTGTTTAACAGTGTCTTTCGCTACAGGACAAAGGGACAGGTGGCTTGAGTTTTTATTTGGATGGAACTGCTCTGTGTCCTCAACTCCCTGCTTGACTATGTCTTCTACAGCCATAGAGTGTGAGTCAGTGGATAAGCAGGCCAAATTGGACACTTTAGCAGGGACTTTCTGATCGATTCGCAACTTTGATCTTCTTCTTCTTCTTCTATTTCTCTTTGGAGTCAGCAAGACCTCCATTTCCTTTGGGTCAGCTATAACATCGGCGTTTTTATCCATTGCTTGTTCCCTGTTACTACTCCGTTTTCTAGAACTCCTAAGGTTATTAACAATTGGAACCTCTGAAACCTCTGAAAATGTGCGTCTCCTTCGTCTGCCTCTTTTTGGTTTCTCCAGCAATGAAACATCATCTTCTGGTTGTCCATCCGATATTTCATATGTTCCAGGAGTCCTATCAAGAAGTGAATCACTTAAATTGTTGGACACAGTGTCACCATTGTATGTTGGCTCTGGTGCTATATGGGTGATATCTTCGTCTTGACCTGCCACGAGTCCGTCAACATTTGCTTTGACTTCCATCTCATTCAACAAGGGTTTTTTCTTTTTAGGACGGCCAGGTTTCTTTCGAACGCTTACATGTTGTCTACATGTTGACTTGCACACACTTGCAGGCGTCAATTCCGACTCCCCTTCCATCCCTACCGCTGAGACGATTGGTTCATCAGATTGCCGGATGGTATCAGCAGGTTCTACAGATTTTAGAGTGTATGATGGAGGGGGATCAGTTGAAGGTTCACTCATATTTGTTACTTTGGTCTCCTCATCCCATTTGAAATCCTGACTCTCCTCACTACACATTGTACCACCAGTTTCCTGTGGGAAAACACAAAGAAAGACATTACATTACAAGCATTATCGCATTTCTTAAGTATGCAAGTACAAATAAAGGCATACAAATGAGGTCTATGTGTAACGCATGCTTGAACCTGCGTCCCCAAATGCCCTCTGACAGTCGAGCAGCGCTATCCAGTAGGCTAAAAGCCCAGGCTGTTAACCCACTGTCCAGCGCATCTCTCTAAGGCAGGGGTCACCAACGCGGTGCCCGCGGGCACCAGGTCGCCCGTAAGGACCAGATGAGTCGCCCGCGGGCCTGTTCTAAAAAAAAATAAAAAAAAATTTAACATTTTTATTTTATTTTATTTCATTTATTTAAAAAAAAATTAAATCTACATAGAAAAAACACAAGATACACTTTCAATCAGTGCATCAACCCAAACAACCTCCCCCATGCACACTCATCCACACCCACTCACACAAAAGGGGTTATTTCTTTCTGCTACCAATATTCTGGTTCCCACAACATGGACAACACATCTGCAAGGGACACAGTCCCTGAAGCACACATGATTGTATAGGCTGCTGGTCCACTAACATTTTCATGAATTACTATTTTTTATGTAATTATTTTTATATTGTTTTACTTCCTTTTTTATCCAAGAAAATATTTTTTATTTATTTATCTTATTTTTTAAAAAAGGGCTTTATCTTCAACAGACCAGGTTGTCAATGAAATTAGATTTGTTTAAAGGGTTTTTAAAACCAAGCCCAGTCCAGATAATGTCCAAGTCGGACTCAGCAACACACACCTTCATTCATGTACACAGAAAAAAATTAGGGAACACAACAGATTGCATATAATTTATAAACAAAATCACATTTTCAAAATAAGCATTTATGTACAGTCCAGATTATGTCCAGGTCACTCAAATTAGGGAACACAACAACAGATATCATATAATCTATAAACATAATTATACTTTCAAAATAAGCCTTTGAGGACTTCTCATCTTTTTTTTAAATGTTTTTTGGCATCATTATCGTTTTCAACCATGTAACTTTCTAAAGTTAGAAAATACTGAATAAATGTTTTAAAGAAAGTAATACTAAGTGAATATCTGTTTTTGGCCTTAAAAAATAAACCTTTTACCGAGTACTATAATTAAATTGACTAAATCATGATTGTCAATGAACTCTCCTAAAATAACAGAAACCACATTAAGCTTCATAAACAAACCAATCCTTAAACACATTTTTTCAACTTCCACCCAAAACAAAGACACAATATGACAATACCAAAACAAATGCAGGGTGGATTCAGGCTCCTGACAACAAAATCGGCAATCATCTGACTCTGTCATATTCCATAATTTTAACATTTTCCCTGTGGGTAAGAAGTTATAAATAATTTTAATTTGAAAATAACGATTTTGCACATCGATAGTAGTTTTATAGATTAGTTTGAATATGGCATCCCATGGCAACGGGCAGTCAAAAAAGTCCTCCCATTTTCCATATGTGTTGTATGGGGCAGCCTTTAAAGATTTCTTTTAAAAAAATTATATATTTTTCTATTTATTTTAGTTCCTTTTTGCCAACTAGAATTTCTTATTAGAGGTTTACAAACTAATAATTTAGTAGTTCCATAATTAATTATTTGTTTCCATCTTTTCCCAATTACTCCAGTTAGTTGATAAAATGAAAAGCTTGAGCAAGCATCACCATACATAGCTCTAAATTCATCATACTTCATAATTTTACCATTCTCATTGATAATATCATTGACAAAAATGATTCCTCTTTCAAGCATATTTTTCCAAAAGAAAGGCTTTCCATCTATTACAATATTAGAGTTCATCCATATTATCTGCTGCAAAATATCGTCTCTTTTTTCTAAAATTGAAAACACCACTATGAGTGGATTGTTTCCTTTATGAACCCCGCCATGTTTCCCAGCAGACTCTCTACATAAGAAAAATGGGAGGGGATCACTTGTAAAAAAGGATACAATTTCTTTTGATACAGTACATATTTTTTGTCCAACAGGACATTTGTGTACCACTCAATGTTTAAATACATCTTTGGAACAATTGATGCTTTTAAAGACAGACACATAGCTTCAAGGTTGAGAAGTTTCAGGCCCCCATATTCATACTCTTTGTACAAAACCTTTCTTTTAATCTTTTCTGGTTTGCCGTTCCAGACAAAATCGAAGACCCTCCGCTCATAAATCTTAAAAAAGTTTTGTGATGGAGCTGGTAATGACAAAAACAAATAAATAAATTGAGGAATAATTAACGAGTTGGCAATAGACATTTTACCATACAAGGTTAGGGATTTCCCTTTCCATAATTGCATAATTTTGTCCAGCTTTCTTAGTCGATTATCATAATTTACTGAGCCTAGATCTTCCAGATTTTCTGGGACAACAACACTAAGTATGTTAACTTGTCCATCTGTCCACAAAACAGGCACTTTGCATTCCATTCGAAAGGACGTTCCCTTTAGATTTCCGATCCTTAACATTTTACATTTATCATAATTAAGCTTAAGGCCAGATTGCTGTGAAAATATGTCCAAAAGATTAAGAAGGTTCCGCAAACAATGAGGAAAAATCTTATCTTTGTGAATCAGCCTTTTCTGACATGAACTTCATCAAGAACAAACACAGAACACGCCTCACTGATGCACATCTGCAAGACTCACTCAGAGTTGCAGTGTCAAGTTACACACCAGAGTACAACACACTAGTTAACAGCATGCAATGCCAGGCTTCCCACTAACTGACAAAGAAACAGATAACAGTGTCCAGTTCAAAGTGTGACATGATTTAAAAATTTCAGAGTTTACTTTTGTATTTTACATGAGTTATTATTTGTACAAACATGGTGCAAAGTAATTCATGATTTGTTAAAAAATATTAGTGGCTAGCTAGTTAAAATGGGATATTGTGATTTCACAAGACTGTCTTAGAAGTGATCATTTGAAAATGTTCAATTTGAAAAATGTGCACTTGGAGAAAATATATAAATAAAGTGTTGCATATTGATATTTATCTGTTTCTATATATATTTATTGTGAGAAATCATTAAGATGATCAGTGTATCCACAAAGATAAAAATAATTAATTATTAATAATAACAGAGTTAAAAGTAAATTGAGCAAATTGGCTATTTCTGGCAATTTATTTAAGTGTGTATCAAACTGGTAGCCCTTCGCATTAATCAGTACCCAAGAAGTAGCTCTTGGTTTCAAAAAGGTTGGTGACCCCTGCTCTAAGGCATCAAGGAGTAACGTTCACTCAACTTACTTCTGCACAGCTAAGCTCGCTAACATCTATTACATAAAGTATGCACAATATCTGCTTCAACAAGAAAATAGTACCTAGAGATGTGACGTCCGCAAACGAAACCAGTCTTTTGAACAACTTTATTAAATGAATGACAACAACCGTTTGTTGGGCAGCTGTTTTCTATGCAGGCAGATCGGCAATTGCCCACGCTACATGAGCGTGCCACTTAAAGGCCTACTGAAACCCACTACTACCGACCACGCAGTCTGATAGTTTATATATCAATGATGAAATCTTAACATTGCAACACATGCCAATACGGCCGTGTTAACTTATAAAGTGCAATTTTAAATTTCCCGCGAAACTTCCGGTTGAAAACGTCTATGTATGATGATGTTTGCGCGTGACGTCGATGGTTGAAACTGAAGTATTCGGACACATTGTATCCCAATACAAACAGCTCTGTTTTCATCACAAAATTCCACAGTATTCTGGACATCTGTGTTGGTGAATCTTTTGCAATTTGTTTAATGAACAATGGAGACTGCAAAGAAGAAAGCTGTAGGTGGGATCGGTGTATTAGCGGCTGGCTGCAGCAACACAACCAGGAAGACTTTGATTTGGATAGCAGACGCGCTATCCGATGATCGGGTGAAGTCCTTCGTCGCGCCGTCGATCGCTGGAACGCAGGTGAGCACGGGTGTTGATGAGCAGATGAGGGCTGGCGTAGGTGGAGCGCTAATGTTTTTATCATAGCTCTGACAAGGTCCCGTAGCTAAGTTAGCTTCAATGGCGTCATTAGCAACAGCATTGCTAGGCTTCGACAGGCGGCACAGCATTAACGGTGTAGTTACAGGTCCAGTGTTTGGTTCAGTGTCTCCTGATAGTAGTATTGTTGATCTTCTGTCTATCCTTCCAGTCAGGGGCTTATTTATTTTGTTTCTATCTGCATTTAAGCACGATGCTATCACGTTAGCTCCGTAGCTAAAGTGCTTCACCGATGTATTGTTGTGGAGATAAAAGTCACTGTGAATGTCCATTTCGCGTTCTCGACTCTCATTTTCAAGAGGATATAGTATCCGAGGTGGTTTAAAATACAAATCCGTGATCCACAATAGAAAAAGGAGAAAGTGTGGAATCCAATGAGCCCTTGTACCTAAGTTACGGTCAGAGCGAAAAAAGATACGTCCTGCACTGCACTCTAGTCCTTCACTCTCACGATGCTCATCCACAAATCTTTCATCCTCGCTCAAATTAATGGGGTAATCGTCGCTTTCTCGGTCCGAATCGCTCTTGCTGCTGGTGTAAACAATGGGGAAATGTGAGGAGCCCTTCAACCTGCGACGTCACGCTACTTCCGGTACAGGCAAGGCTTTTTTTTATCAGCGACCAAAAGTTGCGAACTTTATCGTCGATGTTCTCTACTAAATCCTTTCAGCAAAAATATGGCAATATCGCAAAATGATCAAGTATGACACATAGAATGGATCTGCTATCCCCGTTTAAATAAAAAAAAATTCATTTCAGTAGGCCTTTAACTGGCAACGGACTAGAAAATAAGTCTGATTCAAAAGGAAGCGTAGCAGCATTTAGATTCACTTTTCTGATTCTTTGTTCTGATGTGGATATGTAAAGTAGTTTAAGTGTACACACAACAGGTAGGGGAGTACCATTTTGCATTCACATTTTTATTACTTCCTACTTTTTATTATTATTTTATTTGTACTTTTTATATACATATATACATTTTATTCATACTTATTATTTGTGTAATTTTTTCCTGTATTGTTAAAAGGCTTTAGTGCTACAAAGTGTTTCAGGTGAAGGAAAATTCAAAAATAGTGATGTCGCTGCCAAATCATGGAAATAAGGCACAACCTCATGTATTGTTTACAATGAAAACAACTAAAATTAAACTATAATAAATATGTCAGAGTACTTCCCACCAATAGGGGGTAAAACTATTCTGATTTACATAGTATCTTATAAAGGCTACCAGTGATCTTTTCCTTGATTAAAAAAAACAAAAAAACAGTTAAAAAAAACTATAAATAACCGCAAAAGTAATGAGCTAGTATTTTGAACGGCTCTTTGAGAACGGCTGTTCAATATCTGGCTCCCTTCAAAGAGGGAGGTCAGGATTATTAAAACTAAAAGGCATTGTAGAATTGCATACTCTATTAGTGATGTTCAAAACTATAAGTAAAGTTCTTCAGAAGGACTTACAAAAGTTATTTGTGTTCACGTCTGAAGATGAGAATCACAGAAGGCCGTATGACTTTAAACATCCAAGAACACGAACAAATTTGAAACAAAAGTGCTTGTCTGTTGCTGGTGTGAAAGCATGGAATTCTCTAAAGAAAGATTTAAAAAGTTGCAAGAATATTTTTTAATTTAAAGTTACAAAAAGAGACAACTGGCATTATATCAAACTGATTTTTGATTTTGATTGGACGTGTCATTGTGAAAATGCTTAAACGAAAATAAAAAGTATGTTTGAGTTCAGGTGTTGGTGGAGGGAACAGTGATAAAGTCATCTAAAATATTTTGTGTAAAAAAATGGGGCAGATAATTATAATAATATTCTTCTTCTATCTGCTCCTTTCTGATCATGGAAATGTATAAGAAACAAAAAACTATGATAGTGTGAACTGTACATGGCTTGTAAATATGCATTTTCATAAAAGGAATAAAAAGAAATGATGATGATGATAAAGATCCATAAATCCTAACTATAACAGCAACCGGGCTTGAACTAAGTTGGCATAAACAGTACTGTTGCAAAACCCCTAGGTGGTCACTACTAGTTGTATCATTTTAATTAAATTTCCAAGTTATCTTAAATAGAAGTACAGACAATTAGATTGTCTGCTGCAGTCGCCAGCTATATTAAATATATTTGTAATGTAATTACATAATTTGATATCGAAATGACAAAACTAACTTTAGTTGTTTTGTATCATTATTTTATACATCTGTGTATGCTGATCACCTAATCTGTGATCCCAATGCTTTATGTCTGCATATTTCATACCAAATTGAAGAGGGAAGTTTGCTAAACATGTAAAATACAGTACAAACTGCGGTAAAGCCATATTTTCAAGAGTAATCGCAAATACGCTGTTACATGGATGTGCAGGCACGCACACACACGCGCAAACAAATACACACATTATGACACTTTTTTTCCGCCACACAGCAGAGCGTTCATTGTGACATAACATTTTTTTGACCCAAAATAACACTTCAGTTTGCATTGACTAAAGCGAGCTATAACAGACTACTTCAACTTTAACAACCCCCATCACATCAGACCCTGACGACAATGCAATATGAAGTATAAACGATAAACCGTTGAATATTAAAAGTATGTGAAAGTTTGACGCCTACCTTGTTTACTTCCCTGACGACCTCCGAATCATACCAAGCAGCTAAAATGCGCCACACATTGGGAAGTGCGGAAAGAGTGTTTTGCATCTCACCCATCATGCACTGTAATGGATATATATGTGTAGTTTTTAGATATACATGTTTCATAATGTCTACAAAGTTCAATGAGCAGGAGGTGTGTTGACTTTATTTGTTGGTTATAGTTCATTTACACCATGAGTGGGGAAAGTTGTTTGGATTGGGTCATACATATTGGATGCTCTGTTCAAGTCACTTTAAAATGAAATTTGTGGTCATTGACCATTGCTTCTATTTTCACCCTCAAGATGGCGGCAATGCCACTCCAATTCAATCCAGAGTGAACTAAATTTAAACAAAAACACGCCACGGGACAATCTTCATGTTAAAATTGAAATGTCTCGCGAGCAACACTAAAGACTCCGGCGGGCCGCACTTGCTCCGAAGGCCATAGTTTGGACACCCCTGGTCTAGGTGCATCGATTTAACCTTTGCAGATTACCATAACCTGAGGACTATACAGACTCATTTCTGTACTTTCTGACTCCAACAATAATTTAATTAGATGCATGTTTTGGAGTAATCCAAATACAAGGCAAATAAATTGTTCAATAATTAATAATTTAGTACAAAATACCAGAATCATTTTTTTTAACAGAAAACTTTCCTGCGTAATTTAACACTTTTTTTTTTTTTTTACATCTTTCTTAAACAGACATATGTCCTGCTTAAGTTAAAAAAAACAGTATCAGTTCAGTGTCCAGTTTATTTATGATAGAGTAGGTCTACAACTTTCATCACTTTAATAATAAGAAATACAATGTGAGCTATTTGTGCTTCAATTATACAGTATGTAAGACTTGCAACATTTAAATAGTTCTTGTTTTATGAACTTTATAAAGCATTTCCTATACATTATTATTATTTGCTCACCTTAATTTTAAGAGGTTATTGTTAAGGGTAGAATTGTGTTTACATTGATGGATTGTTTGTTCAAATATACAGTGTCATGAAAATGTATTTGTTTCCTTCTCAAATTATTGCAGTTTCCCCATTTTAATGTTTAAGGTCATCAAATAAATGTAATTATCAGACAAAGATAACCCAAGTAAACATGAAATGCAGTTTTTAAATAGTGATTTCATCTAGCAAGGAAAAAATGACTCAAAAATAACTAGTCCTGTGTGAAAAAGTAATTGCCCCTTTAACCTTATAACTGGATGTGTCACCCTTAGCACAAACAACAGAAATCAAGCGTTTTCTACAACTGTCGTTCACATCTATCTTCGTAGAGATATTTTGGCCCACTCTTCCTTGCATTATTGTTTAAATTCAGCAACACTGGAGGGTTTTTGAGCATGAATACCAATTTTAAGGTCATGCCACACCATTTCAATGGGATTCATGTCCGGACTTTGACTAGAGCACTCCAAAACCATCATTTTGGTTTTTTGAAGCCATTCAGAAGTTGACTTGCTGGTGTATTTTGAGTTATTGTTCTGCTGCACAATGTAGGTGCGCTTCAGCTTGACTTCACAAAATGATGGCCGAAAATTCTCCTTCAGGATTTTCTGGTAAAGAGCAGTATTCATGGTTCCATCGATCCCAGCAAGTGGCCCAGGTCCTGAAGCAACAAAGTAGCCCCAAACCATCACACTACCACCACGTTTGAATGTTGGTGCAATGTTATTTTTCTAAAATGTTGTTACATTTATGACAAACGTAACGAGACATGCACCTTCCAAAAAATTCAACTTTCGTCTCGTCAGTCCATAGAATATTTTCCCTAAAATATGTATTTTTTTGCAAAAGGCAGCACGGTGGCAGAGGGGTTAGTGCGTCTGCCTCACAATACGAAGGTCCTGAGTAGTCCTGGGTTCAATCCCGGGCTCGGGATCTTTCTGTGTGGAGTTTACATGTTCTCCCCGTGACCGCGTGGGTTCCCTCCGGGAACTCAGGCTTCCTCCCACCTCCAAAGACATGCACCTGGGGATAGGTTGATTGGCAACACTAAATTGGCCCTAGTGTGTGAATGTTGTCTGTCTATATGTGTTGGCCCTGTGATGAGGTGGCGACTTGTCCAGAGGTTACCCCGCCTTCCGCCCGATTGTAGCTGAGATAGGCTCGAGCGCCCCTGCGACCCCGAAGGGAATAAGCGGTAGAAAATGGATGGATGGAAGACAAGCCTTTATGTTCTTTTTGGTCAAAAGTGGTTTTCGCCTAGGAACTCTGCCATAAATGCCATTTTTGCCCAGTCCCTTCTTTATGGTTGAGTTGAGATACCCTGAGTTCCTTTGTGACCTCCTGATTGAGTCGTCACTGTGCTCTTGGGGTAATTTTTGTAGGCCGGCCACTTCTAAAAAGGTTTACCACTGTTCCATGTTTTCTCCATTTGTGGACAATGGCTCTCACCGTGGTTCGCTGGAGTCCTAAAGCTTTAAAAATGGTCTTGTAACCCTTTACAGACTAATTAGGTCAATTAGTTTATTTCTCATCTGTTCTTGAATTTTTTTGGATCGTGACATTTTGTTGCAGCTTTTTAAAAATGTTTGGCAGACTTAAATTTTGTCAGAGCTTATTTTTATGTGATTTCTTGATTAAACAGGTCTGGAGGTAATTAAGTTTGACTGTAGTCAGTGAAAGTAAACTGAGATATCCAAAAAATGTAATTGGCCACAGTAAATTCATGATTTTACAAGAAGGGCAAATATTTTTACAGGTAGGGCCAGGTAGGTTTGGATAGCTTTTTTCCCTTACAACATTCAATAATTTAAAAACTGCACTTTGTGTTTGCTTTGGTTTTCTGTGCCTTATAGCTAAAATTTAAAACATTTAGTGGGGAATATTTTTATTTTGAGAAAGGGGGTAAATACTTTTTTTTACCGCAGTGTAGTAGCTCCCAAAAATGAGTACACACCTCACATTTCCGAAACTATTTCACCATTATAAATGTTTCCCTCTTAGTATTAGAGCAGTCAGTGTACAGTTTATGTAGCAGCATTGCATTATTGTCTACTGACAATGACTCAACACACCATTGTCTATATTGCTATAGAACCAAAATTGTGTCCGATTGATAAGGAAACATCACAGTGGTAGCATCAATATATGGGGTTGTATGAGCGCTTTCAACACTGGGGACCTGCGAATCAGTTCATTGAAGGAAATGTGAATTCTATTGTTATTGTCAATTCTGTTGTTAGTTTGTGCAGGTTTAGTATGATGGATGGGTAACAGACGGACAAATGGACACATATCCTACACACTAGCTACCTGATTGCTGTCTGTTGGTACATGAAAGGAGCTTCGAGGACGTGATGTCACAGGTGTCAACTCAGAGACTGTGTATTGCTCACTGCTTCTTCTGCTGAAGGAAATTTTACTCCCCATGTCAGGAGTCTGTGAATTAGACAGTGTATATTACAAAGTTGCGCGTCATAAAAATATATACTGAACTAACTTTATATATCATATAAAGATATGCCTTGTGGGTACCTGTTACAAATACTAAGATAGTTTAGTCATTTGTAAACAGGTTAACAATGATAGCAGTCTAATACATTGGATCGTTTTATTTCAAACCATCCTTCACTGTGTTTACATTATACAGCACAAAAGGTAGCAACCCATACTTGGCGAAGTGTTTGCACAAACTACTTGATTGATTGATTGATTTAGACTTTTATTAGTAGATTGCACAGTACAGTACATATTCCGTACAATTGACCACTAAATGGTAACACCCGAATAAGTTTTTCAACTTGTTTAAGTCGGGGTCCACGTTAATCAATTCATAGTAAATTCATGGTACTGAAATGAATGCTAAAAGTATTTATATTGACTATGTCAAATGGAGCTGGTTAAAGTATCGCGTTTGTTGACTTAATTTGGTCCACCTTACAACTTCATGCATTAACATAATAATTGCAGCCGTTTTTCTAACAATTGCAAGGTTTTGTTATGTATTTTTCCAGCCTAAATTAGCATTAATAATGGCGTTCTCAACGTAGGCCAGCTAGCAAAAAGGTACGAACAACAATCGAAGTAAGCATAAAAACCGCCACGTTGAAAACGCTCACCATATTCGCTGATATTGTTTAACGACTGTAGATGAAACAGAAAAAAATAAAAGTGCTTGCCTGAGCGGAAGAGAGTCAATATTTGTTCCTTCGTGCTAATGCTGCACTGACCACTGCTTAGCTAGCTAGTACTAGCTAGCTCAAAGCAACCATGAGCAATGTTGCATCGTGGCTGTTTTACAAACATGTAACCACGTTAATTACTCTGACAATTATGTTTACAGAGTAAACCACACTTTGTCATTTTTTACTGACTTTTAAGAATCCGTGTGTAAATCGATATGACGGTACAAAGCACCACAGGAGACTGCCAATCACGACCTGCATTGAATGTGTGTACTTCACGTGCCGTTGGAATTTGGGATTGCGTTGAAACTTTTCGAAGCGTAACGGAGGCGTTTTTTTAATCACATAAAAGTGATGAGCATACCAGTTATGTTCAAATATGCTTTATTTCACCTGCATGTGTCCGCTGTAGTATCTCTTGCACAGTACACTAAAACGTGGATTTGTGACTCTTTTGAATGACAACCTCCTTGTGGCGTAGTATTTGCGTAACTTCTAAATGATGTTTGTAAACGACGCCCTCTGCTGCACAGATGAGAGACACCAACAACTACAACTGGGGCAAGACTTGACCAGTTACTATTTTATTTTTAATGACGTTAACGTGACATTGTAATAAATAAAATCAGATGCCATATGTTTAACGCTACTCTATATTGCAGGAAATATCTGCTGTTTTAAATACCTACTGCATAAAAGGCTGGTCAAAGATCCTCTTTTGCAATTTCTTTGTACAGTGACAATATAGATCTATTATATTCTAAATTTAATCTGATGCAAAAACGTATGTTGCTCCCAAGTTTAGAATTAAACTCCCAAAACAGACTGTCAATCTGGTGCTGGATAGGTATATTTAAGAGTATCAAATACCACTACACTTTAATGATAAACACATTGGATAACATGGAAAGTGTGTTGAAAAGCTTGATTGTTACAGTAAATGTACAAAAAAAACCCTGAGAATTTGAAAATATATTTTAATACATGTTTATTTGAAATACAACAGAGGGAAGCAGTATGCCATGGAGGTGAATTCATACAACCTAACACATTCGGATCACGCTAAAACATATTTAGGAAAGAAAAGAACAAGAAAACTATTATACATTGCCTTGCTGCTGTATTGAAACATGGTGCAACCGCACACATTTTGTTCACATAATCCATCATTATCATAACTTGAAAGTATAAATACACTGGTAAATATACATAACTTTTTTGGTGGATGTTTGTCTTCGTGTGGGTCCAGCAGATTTAAAATGCATATTTAGTTCTATCCAATCTACACGCATACAAGGATTTTTAAAAGTTCAAAAAGTGTCAGAAAACAGGATATTCCTTTGGAATGGACACAACCAGATGATATTTGGGCCAATATTAGCTCAATGTTGGACATGTACACTGGTCAAGTTTTAATTGGGACAGATGAGGTAACCTGGTAGATCACTTCAGCAGGTTTCTCTGGTTGGCTTTCCACAATGTAACAATCGTCTTCCAGATCCCCTCCTGCGTCCGCCTCAGCAGCACCTTGCCCCTTGTCGGCGCTGACCTGTTCTTTCGTACCGCCGACTGGGAACGTGCAATTTCTCTCACCGTTGACCTGAGTGACGTCAGGATTAGGAACCGCCATCACGTTGACGTGCCTGGGCTTGATGAGCTTGCCGAGCCGCCCGTGTTTGGCCATGAACTCCTTGGCTTTGGCACACTTGTGCCTCTGGAGCTGCATGGTGCTTTCGAAGGGGATGTAACACACTCGACATTTGAACTCATTTCCATCTGAGGGGTTTTGCATTGGTTGGCTGAGGAAGCTCATCGCTGCAGATGTGGAAGAATGCTTCCAATTGCTTTTGATGGACGCATATGTGTTATGAGGAACGTTGACGAGAGAATTCTGCTTTTTCATCTGCTGGGACATCGAAGCGTGAGGTCCCTGAGCGGATCTGCTGTATGTTCGGACGTTTAGATTTTTCAACTGCAGAGCTGAAGTGACTTGAAGCATCTGGCTGCTTTTGTTCCTGTTGACGGCGGACGTCAGGTGATGCCTCGGCGACTCCTGAGTCAGGTCGATTGACGGAATAGGGCTCTTGTAATTGAGCGGCCTGGCCGTGACAAGTTTCAATTTGGTCTGAGTGATGGGGGAGTTACAATCATGGAAGCGAGGCACTAACTTTCTGCTGCAAAGCAGCATCCCACATCCAATACAGCCGGAAACTTTATCCGTGACGTGGATGCTAGCGTGAGAAATAAGCGTGCGCTTGGTGATGAAACCCTCGCCGCATTTAGCGCAAGTGTACGGTTTCCACTTGTTAAACTTGCGGACTGTCTGCACCAACACCACAGGTTGGTATAGTGTCCAAAGATCCACTGTTGGTGAGCCTACCCCGGAAAACATGTTTTTCATGTCTATTCCTTTTTGGCGAGGCTTTGAGAACAAGGATGACGACGGATTCAAGGCAGGCACTTGGGAAATCTGTGCGGAGCGCTTGGGATTTGGAAGCAAGGAAGCGGATGCCCCAGGTGCTTGTAGTGATCGCTTCCCCAAAGAAGTTGTGGGACCACCATCCGCTTTTGGTGAATTCCAGACGACTTGACCTGACTTGAATCGTTTCAGCTTCTCCTCTTCTTCAATGTGCTTCTGAAATCTGCGCTTTCTTATCGTTTCGTGATCCAGCACCTGCTGTCCCGGTTCGTGAGTACTGTTGTGGATCAGCATATCGGCATATTTGCTGAACTCGGTCCCGCAGGAGCAGATGTGATTTGCAGAGGGGCAGATGTGCTCCTCCAAAAATGTCCGACTGGAAAAGATCTGCTCACAGCAAAAGCAGATCCCGCCAGTGCTTAAACCGACGCCCGGGCTGGCTTTCAGAGGCTTTGGACGATATTTTTGATCCATAATGAAACCGAGAATGGATGTGTTCGCTTCACTTCTGCGTGGACCCTTCTGTGGCACCTGTCAGAGACATTCAATATCAAAAAGAGAATGATGTGAGCACTCTTACTTTCAGGGGGAGGCTCAATAATTGTGATGTTCATATTAGCCTAGCTAGCCTATGCTAGTGAGCTGGGAGCAGCTAGTTCAACATAAACAACCAGACACACAAATCACAACTTGCAATAAAAGGTAACAGTGGTTACACGATGATAATTCAAGGTAATACATTTTGAGCACATTAGTTTGGTTGATAGGCGAGAACGTTATTCGGATGGACCGTCAGCATGCTAAAAATGCTAAGTAGAGCCGTGGCCGGCTAGCTCACAACAGCGCTGTCTTACCTTGCTATGATATCGACAGTACTGCCGAGTTGAGACTTTACTTTGTCACCCTTTCCACGAATAGGGCACAAACGAACCGATGTCCTTTACGGGGCAAGCTGCAATGCCGTGCTTTTTGGCACAGAAAGCGTCTGACCACACCATGAAAGAGGAGTTTCTGCTTCTTCGACGAATGGCGCGCTTTGGCCCCGCACATCCGGTGTTTACTGGCTTATACTGCCCCCTACTGACAGAAGGCTGCAAGTACCTCTGATGATCATTTTTACGTTCGGAAATACCGATGATTGTGTGCATGAAGAATGTTGTCTTATGTTTAAATTAATTTTATTGAAACGTTAATTTATTTATAGGTGTTTACTTGTGAGTAAAGCTCAATGTTATTGTAATTATTGATGTTTTCTTGTCAAATGCCTGTGTGACGATACTTCTTAAAGACGCATGCACATGCAATTTGAGCAGGGATTTTCAAAGCGTGAGGCATGACGAGGGAGGGACCAGAAGACTTCCAGGGAAAATTAAAGCCAAACTTTTTGTATAAATGTATGTATTATTAGCTCCGACAGCGAGAATACACAGTTATATGACCCTGAGGTGACTGGCTGCAAAATTAACATTTAGCACACTGATATCAGCTGTCATATAAGTTAAAGTACCAATGATTGTCACACACACACAATAGGTGTGGTGAAATTTGTCCTCTGCATTTGACCCATCCCCTTGTTCACCCCCTGGGAGGTGAGGGGAGCAGTGGGTAGCAGCGGTATCGCGCCCGGGAATCATTTTTGGTGATTTAACCCCCAATTCCAACCCTTGATGCGGAGTGCCAAGCAGGGAGGTAATGGGTCCCATTTGTATAGTCTTTGGTATGACTCGGCCGGGGTTTGAACTCACAACCTACCAATCTCAGGGCGGACACTATAACCACTAAACCGGTGACATGCGCTGAGGGAACGCTCCTGAAGGAATCAATAAAGTACTATCTATCTATCTTATCTATGCACAAGTATATGACTGAGGTGCATAACTGCAACATTAGCTTTTTTAAAAAGTAAGCATGCTAATAGCTAACATATACACATGTTTCTAATGGCCTGACGCATCAAGACTTTATGGCAAATGGAAAACAAAATGGGGGATCGGGTAGGCCCTAATCATATAAATCCAACAGAGAGAATTCAGTTATATGACCCTGAGGTGACTGGCTGCAAAATTAACATTTAGCACACTAATATCAAGCATATGACTGCAAAATTAGATTTTAAAAAAAAAGTAAGCATGCTAATAGCAAACATATACACATTTCTAATGCCCTGACGCATCAAGACTTTATAGTGAATGGAAAACAAAATGGGGGATGGGGTAGGCCCTATCCATCCATCCATTTTCTACACCTTGTCCCTTTCGGGGTCACGGGGGGGTGCTGGAGTCTGTCTCAGCTGCATTCAGGCAAGGCGGGGTACACCTTGGACAAGTCGCCACTTCATCGCAGGGCCAACACAGAAGGCCCTAATCATATAATATTCTATGTGGTGTTGCTCACTATGCCAGACTTTGAAACCCCCCAGATTCCAAGTAGTACATAAATAAATATGCAAAGCTTTAATCAATTGGTATATTTAATAACACCCAGAACAAGCTAGCCACATTACAACTATTGGATAAAATTTGATCTCTAATTATTTACAACCTTTAACCTGAAATACCGTACAGTACTTGACAAAATGGTTGTACACACATGGAATATTTCATTTTACGACAGAAATCTGCTATAAAGCCTAACATGTTTCTCCATTTCATTCTAAAAAAAAAAACCCAACACAAACATCACTGTCAATGTTAATCTATTTACATTTGATACAAGTACAATGCAAAAAGTGGTATTTTCTGAAATACACCACATCCATGTTACAAATTAGTAGCAAAAAATTAAATTAAGTCAATAATTCTTGCGACTGGTGCGTAACATTTGTAGCCATGATGCGATGGATCCTCCTGCGATGGTTTTTCAGTGATTTCAGACTTGGGTATGTTCCGTTACAAATATCACAGCGGTGTGATTCTGACTGTTTGTGAGTCAGGAGGTGCCTTTGCAGAGTGTCGACTGTTCCAAACCAGCGGAGGCAAACGGGGCAACGCACAGGCTTGATGGCAGGTTTGCAGGCGCCGCTCCTCTGGTGAAATAGAAGACTGACCATGTTAGGGAATTCAGAGCTGCAGCGGGAGCAGCGATAGGTTTTGGGCACAGTTTGAGGCCGGCCACCTTTGCATCGGTTCCATGCCAAGTGCCTTCGAAGGGAACATCGGGAGGCAAATGAATTCCCACATCGCGTGCATACAGACCGTTGCTTTTTCCCCACGCTTGCCCGCACAGGAACTGGTTGTTTTTGTGGGGGCTGATGCACAGGAGGAGTTGGAGGCTGTTGTTGAGGAGGCTGTTGTTGAGGGGGCTGTTGTTGGATCCGTAATACAAGGGGTTGTGACCGCTGTGTATGTATCCCCTTCAGCAGTTGGTGGTGAGGATGCATGTGGATCTGCAGGTGAACTTCATAGTCGGACCAGGAATTGACAGTCTCGCCACAAGTTGGACAAGTGTAGGATTCCTGTGCATGCTTTTGTAGATGCTCCAGAAGCAGTCTTGGAGATGTAAATCCGACCCCACACTCGCAGGTCACTCTCCTTGGCAGCACAGAGGGGAGGGACATGATGCCCCAGTTGTTTGCATCATTATCCGCGTCTTTAGCACTGCCTGACAAAATGGGCTGTACCAGCTGTTGGTTTGTGTGCTGTTGCAACTGACATTTTCGCCTGTGCGCCATCATATTGTCTTTACGGTTGAAGGTTCTTCCGCAGACAAAACAAGGATACATTGGCTTGGTGCCACTGTTTTGTGAAGCCATCCACTGACCACCACCACTACTCGGTGATACAGTCCCAGGACCCTGTGGCCTCGACCCGCAGAGGAGTAAATGCCTTTCCAGGGTAGAAAGCCGACTGTAAGTTTTTTGACACCTGTGACACGGGTAACGTTGGACACCATCACTGACAATATAATTCTGATTAGCCATCGCATCAGACTCAGACTCCCCCGGTTGAAGGTCGTTAAAAGCGTTCAGTGAGGGACTAAGGAGTTCGGCTTCATCATCCAAAGGCATTGTCCACTGGCCTTCATTGCTGCTGTCATTATGAACTGACGCTGCATCCAAGTGACTGTTTTCCATGACACTATGCTGATCCCTCATTGAATGCGCGGGCATAAACGGTGGGAAGCTTTTGGCAAAACCAGACCAGGCCATATCGGAAATATACGACTGTTCAGAAGTGGTAGATGTCACCTCTACTTTAATCGGACCGGGTACATCAGTGCTAACATACACGTTTCTGGAAAGTTGAAAGCGATCGTCCCTCGGTGGTACTGCTTTACTGCTTGATCTTAAGGCTAGCATTCTATCAGCGGTGCAGTGAGATACCTGGATTGGGGCTGTTTTCGGACCCTGACACTTATGCTTCTTCAGGTTGTACCTGCGGGCATAGTTGTGCTTGCACACCGGACAATAGAAGGATTTTTTTGTATTGTTTAAGCCATGGAATGGCATTATTTTTGGAGCTAGTGGCAATGTGCTGGACAACTGATCAGACTTTTTCCCAGATGGAGTGCATACATGATTGTCAGTGAAAGGCAGCTTCCCAATGATGAGTTGTTTGCAGCGACGACAACATTTAATCCTCTCCTTTTTGTGCAAGAAGTGATGCTCGGTTAGTCGGTCTGAGTTTGGAAATGTGCGACGACAGCGGCCGCATTGATATTTCCCAAAGAGGCCATTGTTGCTAGAATCTCTGAGCTTCTGACGGGTTTCTAGAACCACAACGGGTGAGAGCACTTTTGTCAGAGAGACTATCTTCTTCCTGCTGCAATCGATAATTTTGCTAATAGTTGGTGCTTTGGTCTTGATGCCTGGCTCTGCGAGCAATCGCCTCATTTTTGCCACAGAGAGATCATTGATAGGTTCAGGTTGGGGTCCAGGTATTTGGACTGGTGTGATATCAGTAATATCAACTGGGATGGCTTCTTGTTTGAGGGTTATGAACTCATTATTGTCATTTGGACATGGAGACACTGAGTTGCACTTCATGTATGCAGATGCCAGTAATTTCATTACTTTGTCTTTTGAGGCCAAATTCTCCTCGTCACCACTGACAACAGGCTTCTGCAAGTCCTGGCTCTTCTCTTCTTCGACATTTTCGACTTTCGCATTGATTGGGTCACTTGTTGCCAATGTTTGGTCACATTGTTCACCAATTTCTGGCGCGGTTTGATATTCCTGTAGAGGATTTTCGACTTTCGCATTGATTGGGTCACTTGTTGCCAATGTTTGGTCACAATTTTCACCAATTTCTGGCGCTGTTTGATATTCCTGTGGAGGATTTTCGACTTTCGCATTGATTCGGTCACTTGTTGCCAATTTTTGGTCACTTTGGTCACATTGTTCACCAATTTCAGGCGCTGTTTGATATTCCTGTGGAGGGTTTTCGACTTTCGCATTGATTGGGTCACTTGTTGCCAATGTTTGGTCACATTGTTTACCAATTTCTGCCGCTATTTGATATTCCTGTGGAGGAGTTCCGGGAACTGCATCTCTTTCTTCCAGTCTTTCATTTGCTGTATGCTCTTCTTGAACAAGAGAGGACCCTAAAGTAGATGGACAGCTCGGGACAAATTCTTTTTGAACAAGAGAGGACCCTGAAGTAGATGAACAGCTCGGGACAAATTCTTCTTTAACAAGAGAGGACCCTGTAGTAGATAGACAGCTCGAAACAGGTTCTTGTTGAACAAGAGAGGACCCTGAAGTAGATGAACAGCTCGGGACAAATTCTTCTTGAACAAGAGAGGACCCTATAGTAGATAGACAGCTCGAAACAGGTTCTCTTTGAACAAGTGAGGACCCTGAAGTAGACTGAGAGCTCGGGACAAAATCTATCTTTGGGCTTGGTGTTACATTCTCAGTAAGACCATTATCAGCCTCTAATGCACCTGGAATGACTGTCCCGTCTGGCGTCTGGGGTCGCTGTGCTTGTGAGACATGCAATTGCTTATGTTCAAGCATAAGACTGAAGTCATGAAATTCCTCGCCACAATCACAGATATAGAGAGATGCTGGTGGACTGTGCGCCTCACTGGAAGAGTTTTGGCTGGCCGTCAGAGTGTCGTGCGGGCTCATGTCAGGCTGTGTCGTAGTGGGAGTGTTGACCTTAGGGAGCGTGTTGGCATGGGTTGCTTGGTGTACGAGCAAAGAGGCCAGACCACTGAAGGAAGCCGAACATGCCACGCAATGGTAAATTTTGGACGGTGACGAATTTCCCTGTAGTCCAAGCATCATGGCAGTCAAGAGGGACTGTTAATGTACTGTAATTTCCTGTAGAAAACACAAAGTCATGTTAGTTATTGCATAGTCATAACACGTTGCTTAAAAAAAATATTATCTCTAAACTTGGATAAAACTAAATGTTGCTTGGAAATTGTAAATCAAAAATAATGTTAAGATGGAAATCAATAACACAGATTGACATTACATATGAATGGAATTTTTTTACGGTGCTGTATTGGATCCCAAGTCGGCTGGACACCTCACATAAAATATCTGAATGGTAAGATTGCAAAAAGCATTGAAATTTTAGGCTAAACAACACACATCCTAAACAAACATAACATTGCACACTATTTTTTATATTTTTATTGCCATATCCCAATTACTGCTTGGAAGTCCGAGGTGCACCCAGGGTTGTACGGTATACCGGTACTAACAAAATATGTAAGAAACGCATAAACAGAAACAGCGTGGAGAGGAAGAATTGCAAAAAATGGCAATTCTCCTGGTTAATAAAGAGGGGGCACAAAGGTCAAAATGGAGGTATTTTGGCTTAAAAACAAACGATAAAGGTGAAGCCATAAACAAAAGCGCCGCGCTGCAAGCAGTGCTTTAAAAAATGCCTTGCCTAAGGTGGCAATACTTTAAAACAGGGGTGTCCAAACTTTTTGACAATCATTGGCACTTTAACTTTAACTTAACTAATTGGGAACAGGTGGGTGCCATGATTGGGTATAAAAGCAGCTTTCATGAAATGCTTAGTCATTCACCAACAAGGATTGGGCGAGGGTCGCCACTTTGTGAACAAATGTGTGAGCACTTTGTGAACAAATGCGTGAGAAAATTGTCGAACAGTTTAAGACCAACATTTCTCAACGAGCTATCGCAAGGAATTTAGGGATTTCACTATCTACGGTCCGCAATATCAAAAGGTTCAGAGAATCTGGAGAAATAACTGCACGTAAGCGGCAAGGCTGAAAACCAACATTGAATGCCCGTGACCTTCAATCCCTCAGGATCAAACTTTGCACTGTGCAGTCATTTGTTCCACGCCTGTTGCCGCAAAACCAAAGTATTGACAACACTTTTCTTTGAAACAAACGTCTCCTTCTCGTTAGCGTTAGCAATGTTTTGCTATTTGAGCCGCTAAGGAAGTAAGGGCACGGTGCAAGCTGGGGAAGCGCCTGAGGGGCAAAAAATATACCGGAGCAAGAGGAGAAAAAATTTGATTTATCCATCCATTTTCTACCGCTTGTCCCTTTTTTTGGGGGTCGCGGGGGGTGCTGGAGCCTATCTCAGCTGCATTCGGGCGGAAGGCGGGGTACACCCTGGACAAGTCGCCACCTCATCACAGGGCCAACACAGATAGACAGACAACATTCACACTCTCATTCACACACTAGGGCCAATTTAGTGTTGCCAATCAACCTATCCCCAGGTGCATGTCTTTGGAGGTGGGAGGAAACTTTTTTTTTTTTTAAATAATCCGTATCACAAAACTCAAATATCTCAATAAAATCCAATATATCGACAAGGCCTATTTTAATGGATTTAAATGAGTGGAGTTTAGATTTTTTTAATGCTGATTTGATGTTTTTATATTATCCACAAAGTTCAATGAGCAGGATGTGTTATGTGTGACCATGTTTGTAGAATTGTTGTGCTGGTTGAATTTTTTTTCTGCACCATGACTAGGGAAGGTTGTTTGGATTGGGTCATTCAAGTAAATGCTGTACACAAGTTTACACTGATGTACAATTAATGGCCACTGACTTGAGTTACTTAAGTTGGCCACCAGATAGTGACAAAATGGCAGCCATCAGACAACTGACTATTTGTATACTATATGAATTTGGAAACGTCTGGCCAAATTACTTATTGGACTTGTGCCGTCTTGCAGGCTTATTGAGGACGCCGGCGTGCAGCATTTGGCCCGTGGACTATCATTTGAACACCCCTGCTTTAAACTAAGGTAAATATATCAAGGACGGACATCCAAACATCCACAGAGAGTTTAAAAAGCGACAGGTAATGTGGTTAACATGCTCTCCTGTTGTGCCCATGTAGATACAAAGATGCGCATACAGGTTGACCCGTTGCCAATTAGCAAAGTCAAAACCGTTCATTAGCATATACTAATGCAAGTGAATTGAGTGAATTTTGTACCAAATTCCTACAATTTAATTTCTGTTTTATCTTTAAACAATGTGTGTTTTACCTGCTCCATGTCTTATGTGTAGTTTTAGCGATAGTATTGTTCTTGGTATTTACTAATTATTGTATTTGTCTTAAAGTACAGACCAAGAGTGGCAACAATAAATCATGTAGCATTTAATACAATGTCAATAAAGCTGTATATTCTAATCCATCCTAATTCTAGATTATGGCAGGTTATAGGTAATATGTAAAATAAGTGCAATAAAAAATCCCAAATAGTTCAATGCCTGTTAAGTTTTTGAGCGCAATAAGGAACATGTTTCATGTACCGTAAGATTTTCTGTTAAAATAAAATCGATAGACATTTTGTGTCGTCCCCTTTATTTTGAAAAAAATCAAAAATACTGTACATATTGGTACCGACACCGGTACCAAAATGTTTGTATCAGGACCACCCTAATTTTACAAAAGTAACACCCATTAAAAAAAAAGAGCACTGAGGACAGTAAACAAATGCACGGTTTATAAAATAACAAATTATCAAATTTAGGGATCTGGTGAAATTTAAAACCCCACAGGTAATATTTAAAGTCGGGCTGCAACGATTTTAATAGTCGGCTAGCAAGCGATTATTTTTTTCGATTGTCGATTATTGCTTTTGATCTGCTGTACGTGTTTGAGTTTGACGTTGAGTCCAGGACTTGATTTTACCTCCTTTTTATTACAGTAAATTCAATTGTAACAGAAAAAAAAATACGGACAACTGAATGTTTTACCTTATGCCACGAAGTTTATATAATCACAGTGAAACATAGAACAGACTTAAATTGCAAGATATCCTGTAAACATGACATTCAGAGGAAACATTTGTATTCAATACTGTTAGGGTTATTTAGCTGCAATTGTTTACCTAAAAGGAATAAAAGTGTAAACTTAAACATTCCTGGATCTCTTTCAATTAAAATTGTATTAAGCAACTTCCATCCATCCATCCATTTTCTACCGCTTATTCCCTTCGGGGTCGCGGGGGGAGCTGGAGCCTATCTCAGCTACAATCGGGCGGAAGGCGGGGTACACCCTGGACAAGTCGCCACCTCATCGCAGGGGTATTAAGCAACTTGTCAAACAAAATCTTTTGAATGGTAATAAGTGTCATTGTCGATTTTGTTGACTAATCATTGCAGCCCTAGTTCCAAGCAAACTAAAAAAACAAGACCTCAACAGACAATGAGGGTATTGACATGAAAATAATAAAAAACACAATTGATTGCATCATTAAACCATTACATTATATAATTAATTGTTCTTTTAAAGTAGGAGTTTTCCCAGACAGTATGAAAACAGCTAAGGTCATACCTTTATTTAAAACCGGAGATAAACATACATTTGGTAATTATAGACGAGTATCTTTCCTATCTCAATTTTCAAAAGTGCTTGAAAAACTGTTTGTTAATAAATTACACTGCTTTATTGAAAAACATAAATTATTAAATGAAAGTCAGTATGGATTTCGATCAAATAGGTCTACGAGCTTGGCCATCATGAAAATATTGAAGAGATTACAACTGCAATTGATCAAAATAAATACACAATAGGAGTGTTCATTGATTTAAAGAAGGCATTTGACACTATAGATCATCAAAATCTCATTTCTAAATTATATACTTATGGAGTTAGAGGAGTTGCACTGCACTGGCTAACCAGCTATTTACAACAACGACAGCAATATGTTGAGATTGATGATTATAGATCAGAATGTATGAATATTGAATGTGGAATTCCACAAGGTTCGATTTTAGGACCCAAACTTTTTATTTTATATATAAATGATATTTGTGAGGTTTCGAAAATTTTACAGTATGTATTATTTGCAGACGATACAAATGTATACTGTTCAGGAGATGACTTGAAAATCTTAGCCGATAATATTTAAGAGGAAATGGTTAAACTAAAATTGTGGTTTGATGTAAACAAATTATCTTTAAACTTGGAAAAGACTAAATTTATGGTATTCAGTAATAAAAGAAAGATAGAAGTTAGTTTATCCATAAACAATGTGAAAATTGAGAAGGTGTCTGAAATCAGATTTCTTGGGGTCATCTTAGATGAAAAGTTGACATGAAAAGCTCATATATTGCATGTGAAAAATAAGGTATCTAAAAGCTTATTTATTTTGAACAAGGTTAAATACAGTTTCCCGTATAATACAATGACAATGTTATATTGCTCAATTATTCTACCTTATTTCAATTATTGTGCAGAAATATGGGGAAATACATATCACAGCAACATAATGCCTTTATTTCTTACACAGAAAAGAGCAATTCGTATCATTTTTACAGTAGGATATAGAGACCACACAAATCCACTCTTCATTAGGTCAGGATTATTAAAACTAAAAGACATTGTAGAATTGCATACTCTATTAGTGATGTTCAAAGCTAGAAATAAAGTTCTTCCGAAAGTTATTTGTGTTCACGTCTGAAGATGAGAACCACAGAAGGCCGTATGATTTTAAACGTCCAAGAGTGCGAACAAATTTGAAGCAAATGTGCTTGTCTGTTGCTGGTGTGAAAGCATGGAATTCTCTAGACAAAGACGTAAAAAGTTGCAAGAATATCTTTGAATTTAAAAAGAGTTACAAAAAGAGACAACTGGAATTATATCAAACTGATTTTTGATTTTGATTGGACGTGTCATTTTGAAAATGCTTAAACGAATATTTTAAGTATTTTGGAGTTCGGGTGTTGGTGGAGGGAACAGTGATAAAGTCATCTAAAATAATTTGTGTTAAAAAGGGGGCAGATAAATATAAGAATAGTATTCTTCCATCTGCTCCTTTCTGATCATGGAAATGTATAAGAAACAAAAAAACAATGAAAGAGTCAACTGTATATGGCTTGTATATATGCATTTTCATGAAAGGAATAAAAAGAAATGATGATGATGAAGCAATAAATAATCTGCTCTCACCAAACATTCTGTTTGTTGACAGAAATGGAACATTTTATTGAGAGGTAAATATAATTTATAACAGCCTAATGCACACACTACTCTTAAACGCATACATATCGGTAGGTGGGATGAGTGTGGAATCAATCTAACAAAGCAACATCATAAAACAGTTTTTTTTTTTAAGTAGGAGGGAAACATTAAATATCTTGTGTGTGTAATTTATGTACTCCAATTTTTTAAATATTTGGGAAATAATGGGCGAGTATATAAATGTGAGCAGATGAGGATGAAACTAAATATGATTGTGTATCATGTCATACACAAAACATTGTTATATCAGGTAATTTAATTTTAACTGTAATTTAATTATGAGTCAAATTATGTACAAAAAACTTAGGTAAATATGTTTAAGATTGAGAGAATTTTAATTCGAGCAATGCTTCTTCCTGCTCCTTTTTGGACACACTACTTGTTTTATTTTGTTTTGTTTATTATTATGGGTCAAGATAATTATAAGTAATGTTTTGTTTGAATTTATCTTGATATAGCTCATTTTTGATATTGTTGTTTTCAAAACAAATGCAAGATAGCTTTCAGTCCCTTAGTGAACCTTCAAATGTATTACTACAATGTACAGTGTTTTTTGTATTTTCTTATTAATTTTGGATGGGTGGGGGTGACAGAAAAGGAAAACTGTGTAATAAACAGAATAGAAACTAAAATGTACGTATTAATCACACCACTAGGTGACAGTATCACCCTGCAAACACCTTTCTGTACCATCGCCACTATGTGTCTGTCAGGCATCTTTAAATGGTGAGTAGTTTTACAATATTTTAGCTTTTATAATACAGTGATTAACTACTTTTTATACTTGTATGCCAGGAATGTTATAATGTTACTTAAAACATTGTATTGTTAAAAAAATGTCTCATGAAAACAGTGTAATATATGATTTTTTAATGAAAAAAAACAGTTTTTTATTAGGACAGTCAATCAGTATCACAGAGCAGATTGTGTTTGATTTTTAAGGTTCCATTCTAAAAAAGTGTTATGTTCTTTCGACTCATATTGTGCTATTTATTAGAACTACAACCCAAAACATCGAAAACAGACCACCTTGAGGTCGTCACAATCATGCTGAACTGTAACAGTTTTGTAAAACGTAAAGATCTAAAAATGAATCCTGTTCGTTGCAGGTGTGATCTGAAACTACAGGAAACATTTGGTTGAATTAATTGCTTCCAAAGTAGGCTCAACTAGTTCTTAAATACATGGTTTCCCTTGCTTTACACCTCCCTGTCTTGTGTTTAAATATATAAATAGATAGTACTTTATTGATTCCTTCAGGAGAGTTCCCTCAGGAAAATTAAAAATGTTACGGTCAATACAAATATGTAAACATAATTGTTTGTGTGGTATTAGTATAAGCAGATTGTGTTCATTCTTATGATGTATACCATTTTGTACAAAAAATGTAAGACGTTTTAGAGGGTTCACATTAGGGATGGGCGATATGGCCTAAAATCTATATCGCAATATACAGTATATTGCAGCCTCCTGGAATAACAATACATACCACAATATATTTGGTATGTAAATGATAGAGGTGGGGGAAATAATCGATTTTTAGATGCATTGCAATTTGGACATGGACGATTATAAAATCGAATAGTAAACGTTAATAATCGATTTATTTATTGTAAGTTTAGTATTGCAGGCAGTTCTAAAATGTGGCGGAATGCAGCGAGGTACCCCACCGAGAGATCCGACCAGCTCCTTTATTATAGGGCATTTAGGGTCCAGTTTTGCACACATTTTCATTCATTTAATAAATGTGGGAATTAATTTAACTATTTCTTATTACAAATGAATTGGGTTTTTTTTAAGTTGCAAGTGGTAAATGCTTATTTAGTGAAACAAAAATAAATGTAAAACTGCATCAATATACATAAATTAAAGATGCATCGATAATCGATTTTTTATTGAATCGTAGCTCCTGAATCATAATCGTTCTCGAATCATGAGGTGCCCAAAGATTCCCACCTCTCGTAAATGATAATAGAACCATTTCAAAACGGGTTACAGAGGATCCTAATTTGGCTGCTGACATATGGTAACATATTGAGTCCTTTACAGTTGTATTATATTGTCAAAACTATTATTAAGCTACTTGCTAATTTACGATTAATTTCTTGTTTCTTTCTGTTGGAACAAATTTCTATCTACACTTCAGGTAAAATGTAATAAAAACGTATTGCTTGGATACTTTACATTAGTTTTGGGTGATAATACAAATGCAGGTATCGATCCAATACCAAGGTACGGTATTGGTCATACTAATACTTACAATTTTCAAGATCATTGAATGCTTAAATTTTTTATCACAATTATAATCAGACAAAAACGTAATATGTCGGTGTAAAAATATCTAAATATTTACATAATGCTCTACTATTGGCTCTGATTTAAATCCTTCCGTTTTTAAAGTCCTCCTGTGTCCACATACTTATTTCCTCAGTTTGTAAACAATAACAAAAACGACAAAATATTTTTGGTAATAAAAAAATCCTGATTTGACCTTTGTAGTATGAAACATATACCGATAGTATAATTGGTGTCGTTACAGTCGATATTTATATCAATCCACCCACCTTTGTTTACTTTCAAGAGCTCTAGCTTAGCGGGTAGCATGGTTTATTGTATCCTACGGTTTGTAGTTTAGCAAGTTTCGTTATTCCTCGTCCTCCAGGGATAACACTTGGAAGAAATGTTTGATTTGCCGCCATGGAGGCGAGTATTGCGGACTGAGAAGTGGCTTTTGTGTTGAGGACACGTTTGTTCACTGTCAAATTTGCAGGATTTCATCAACATACATTATCATGAAATAATGATAGTATCAAAAGCTGTATCGTCAAATTAACAGCATTTATATCATACATCATACGAACCAGAGTTCATACTTTTCCTCCCACTGTATAGTGTAGCTACCCCCATGGCACGTGTGACGTTAGTTCTGTTTAGTAAAACTTTGTGAAGCTGTGACCGTGTCAGGATGGGCCTGTTTGTGTGTGTTGACAGCTGGCATTTTGACATTAACTGTACAAAAAAAACAATCAAATCAGTTGATTTAAAGTTATAGTTTTTCTATTATTCTGCTCGATACATTCTTGCTGCAATATAGCGATTGATGATCACCATCAATTTTATAGGGTCTGATAGATAATACAATATGTATGTATGTATTTTCTATTAATATATTGATGTCTGTTGAAGTATCTATCGACGCCAGATTTGACAGGGAGAGGCCACATTTTAGGGTTGCTCCTTCCAGACCGCACATTTTAGATGAAGGCGAGTAGTGACAGACAGACATCTATGGGGAGAATGCGGCCAGAATCCATGCAGCTTGCTCCCTCTTACGCGCATGGCTCCAGCTCAAGACTCAACCTCCACCACACGTACAATCACTTATTAAAAGTTAAAGGTTTTATTTTTTACATTTTAATTTTAAATTTCAATTACCGGTGAATAACTTATATTTACACTTCTTTGAAGCCCTCACATTTATTAAAACCAGTGGTCATATTTACATAAAAGAAATCCTAATGTCAACACTAATGTTGCCTGTACAGAAAATAAAAAAGGTGATTTCTACTAATATTACATCCTATGGGAAACATATTTTGAAATGTAAACAATTTAGAGGCATGACCAGGGGCATGCAATAAATGATTACCTTTAAAAGGGTAACTGAACTTTTTATGGAATTTTGCCTATCGTTTACAATCATTATGAAAGACATGACGACAGATGTTTTTTTAATACATTATAAATAATAAATAAATGTAAATAAAAGTCCGCTTACAGCGGAGCCAATGGGAGCTCCCCTATTTCGCCCGTAAAATCCAATAAATAACTATTCAAAAACTGCCAACAATACTACATTTACATTTTGTGATCTGTATATTAACCAAGTATTAGTGATATTGTTGTTATAAGCGCTAACGCCCTGATCATCAAGTGGTCTGCTGCTTCCTTGCTTCTTGTAAATTTATTCTCGATCATAAGTCATGCATCTCACCTGGACTGAAGAAGTCTGGATAGGTATTCCGACAAGTTGGTACCCTTTGACAGCCATTTAGGACCCGAAAATGGCTAGAACGATACGAAAAAACGCTTGGTCCCGCTGCCCAGCCCTGTTTCCTCATGGGGATTATTAAACATTCTTTATTTTAATGGGAATATATGAGCACCCCAGCAGTCGCCATCCTAATGACAGCAGACCTACTACAGTAAGTGATATTTTATTATGTTTGTTAGCTCTCATGAAGTCTGCAGTGAGTAATAATCAGTGACGAAAAAAAAACGTTTTCGAAATGAATGCGCCTCGTATGCTTAAAATGATCAAAATATGTGAATCCATCCATCCATCCATTTTCTACCGCTTATTCCCTTCGGGGTTGCGGGGGGCACTGGAGCCTATCTCAGCTACAATCGGGCAGAAGGCGGGGTACACCCTGGACAAGTCGCCAGCTCATTAAATGTTATTATAAACGTGCCCATTACTACATTACATATATATATCATGAACATAAAACTTCAATGGAGGTTTTTGAATGTTTTAAAGGCTTTGTAGGCGGAATTGCGCAGCTCCTTTAGGCTCCATTGTAAGCAGACTTTTGATTGCATTTATTTAATATTTAGAATGCAAAAAAAAAAACATACATCGTCATGTCTTTCATGATAGTGATTGATAGGCAGAATTCCAAAAACAGTGCAGTTCTCCTTTAAGGTTCCACTACGTGCAATGCATTTATTACAATTCATTCTTCATTCCAAAATGCCATGGATAAAACATTTAACAAGTCACAAACCTGCAAAAAAACACAAATCCTAAAAAGGTGTTAAGGTGGAAATATGCATGATTGTTTTGAACTAGGTTTGATTCTCATTAACAAGTAGGTGTGTTTACTTTTGTTACTAGATGGCAAAGGTGTCCTTTTTCCGACCCATCTGTTCCATCCCTTACTTTGCTGTTGGCCCTCCACCGCAGTGGGACTGCAGCTATTAAATATCTTACTAATTGTGGCATCTATCAATTAATCAAATAAAATACACTTTATAGCCTCAATTAGTTTTTAATAGAACCTTGTTGAACTAAGATTTTTTTGTTTGCCGTAACCTACATAAATAATAATAATAATAATAATAATAATAATAATACATGAATAAAACTATTCTGATACATTCTTTTATCATCAACACTAAAATTGCACTTTTAACAAGGGGTACATTAATAAAAACGTAAACTTTTTCCTGATAGCCGCCACACATCACCGCTTTCATGTGCGCTCTATTACAGCGGCCGTGTGGAAACTACGTATGCATATTTACAGTTCCGGGGACTCCATGCGGATCAGATTTTATACATTTTACACTGAATTATTACTCGTAGCAACAGACCATAAATCAAAGTGTTTTTTAGTTAAGCTATTTGAATCACTTTTAGTCATACTAACGCTTTATACTTATTGTTTTACTGCACAGGCCACTAAACAACAATCAAGAGTATTGCAACCTCTCCAATGTCAACAATAATACACAGCAGGTAGCATAAAATGCGCGATGTAAGTATTCCATGCATGTGCACCTGGCATGGTGCCTGGTGATCGGCTACCTTTGTTCTTCAGAAGAGGTTTGGTTTGCTGTTCTGCTTCTTAAATAATAATGCATTTAATGGATTGTAGGCTAGCATAACTTGCATTTGATTTGCATTTGTTTACTATCGGGGATTGTGTGATGGCGTTTGAAGTGCAAACACACACATATGCACGTTACTGTACTATTATTGTTACTGCGCATTATTTGAATGCATTTCTTTAAGGGCGAAGTTTGGAAAGCACGACGTGAAAATGTGCACGTGTGTAGACATCATATAGCTAATACAATGCCGGAAAAAAATATAATATGCATGCTAGGCTAACACCACTTAAGGCTGGTAAATGCTGTAACACAGCAATGCTAGTGTTTAATGCTAAATTCAACGCACTGTACGTCGTGTCGAGCTTTAACCATTTAACAAGGATTTCGTATTTAAAACGTCTTTGTTAGCCAGTATAAGGTGCGCTTGTGGAAGCTAAGCGAGGGGAGGTGGCTGGCAACCCTCCCGGGAGAGGCCACACACACAACGGATATTAGCACGACGAGCTACCGCCGTTTATTGCACCGCAACCAGAAGACTCATTCAAAGACTCACCCTTCACGCGGGCATGGAGGTTACAAGTCTTTCGACGATCGATTCACTCCACGCAGGTTCCGGAGACATCTGTTCCGCGTGGACGTGCCTCCGCCGCCAACGATCGCAGAATACGTGCTAGTTAGCTCCCAAGAAGAAGAAGAGGAAGAGGAGGAAGAGCAACGTCCAGCTGCGAGGTTGAAAAGCAAGGATCCGATAGGGCGCATGCGCGACAGACGCGCTCCTGCAGTGCTGGCTGCTTGTCCTCTTGCTGCTGCTGCTGTTCCTGTTCCCGGGCAGCTGGGGGAAGTCTTGCTCACGTGACTGCCTCAGCCCGCCTCCGGGTGTCCACTGTTCTGAACCGCTGACTGCATTGTCTTTGAATGGGAACACGAGTCAGCCATTTTATTTCAGAAATTACACAGTTTGGCGACCCCTGCGCCCACCCAACCCCACTCCGCCAGGCAGGGGGGTTGGTGGTTTTTGCTTCACATGGCAATTGTCAAAATCACAGTCTTACCTAGTCAGTGGCTTAGTGGTTAGAGTGTCCGCTCTGAGATCGGTAGGTTGTGAGTTCAAACCCCGGCCGAGTCATACCGAAGACCAGTGGTTCTTAACCTGGGTTCGATCGAACCCTAGGGGTTCAGTGAGTCGGGCTCAGGGGTTCGGCGGAGGTTAAAGTTAAAGTCCCAATGATTGTCACACACACACTAGGTGTGGTGAAATTTGTCCTCTGCATTTGACCCATCCCCTTGTTCACCCCCTGGGACGTGAGGGGAGCAGTGGGCAGCAGCCGTGCCACGCCCGGGAACCATTTTTGGTGATTTAACCCACAAATCCAACCCTTGATGCTGAGTGCCAAGCAGGGAGGTAATGGGTCCCATTTTTTATAGTCTTTGGTATGACTCTGCCGGGGTTTGAACTCACAACATACCGATCTCAGGGTGGACACTCTAACCACTAGGCCACTGAGTAGGTCAAGACACACGACTCATCGTGTAAATAAAAACTTCTCCCTATCATCGTATTACGGATACGGCAACAGCAGAAGTCACACTGATTTGCAGGTGTGTAATTTGTTGTGAGTTTATGCACTGTGTTGGTTTTGTTCTTTGAACAAGGGGATGTTAAAGGCCTACTGAAATGAATTTTTTTTATTTAAACGGGGATAGCAGATCTATTCTATGTGTCATACTTGATCATTTCGCGATATTGCCATATTTTTGCTGAAAGGATTTAGTATAGAACAACGACGATAAAGATTGCAACTTTTGGTATCTGATAAAAAAAAGGCTTGCACCTACCGGAAGTAGCGTGACGTAGTCAGTTGAACATATACGCAAAGTTCCCTATTGTTTACAATGATGGCCGCATGAAGTGAGAGAGATTCGGACCGAGAAAGCGACAATTTCCCCATTAATTTGAGCGAGGATGAAAGATTTGTGGATGAGTAAAGTGCAAGTGAAGGACTAGTGGGGAGTTGAAGCTATTCAGATAGGGAAGATGCTGTGAGAGCCGGGGGTGACCTGATATTCAGCTGGGAATGACTACAACAGTAAATAAACACAAGACATATATATACTCTATTAGCCACAACACAACCAGGCTTATATTTAATATGCCACAAATTAATCCTGCATAAAAACACCTGCGTGTTTGTTATGCTAGCTCCTAGCTCCTCTGCTAGCTCCTAGCTCCATAGAACACGCCAATACAATTCAAACACCTGATCAACACACACAATCACTCAGCCCAAAAGACCGTTTACCTAACCCAAGGTTCATAAAGCTTATATATTTTTAAAAAGTTACGTACGTGACGCGCACATACGGTCAAGTTATCGAATGTTTAGCAGCCAAGGCTGCATACTCACGGTACCTGATATTCAGCTGGGAATGACTACAACAGTAAATAAACACAAGACATATATATACTCTATTAGCCACAACACAACCAGGCTTATATTTAATATGCCACAAATTAATCCTGCATAATAACACCTGCGTGTTTGTTATGCTAGCTCCTAGCTCCTCTGCTAGCTCCTAGCTCCATAGAACACGCCAATACAATTCAAACACCCGATCAACACACACAATCACTCAGCCCAAAAGACCGTTCACCTAACCCAAGGTTCATAAAGCTTATATATTTTTAAAAAGTTACGTACGTGACGCGCACTTACGGTACGGTACGTGTTATGCTAGCTCCTAGCTCCTCTGCTAGCTCCTAGCTCCATAGAACACGCCAATACAATTCAAACACATGATCAACACACACAATCACTCAGCCCAAAAGACCGTTCACCTAACCCAAGGTTCATAAAGCTTATATATTTTAAAAAAGTTACGTACATACGCAAAAAAAAGCCAAAGCTGCATACTCACAGTAGCACGTCTGCGTCTTTGTCATCCAAATCAAAGTAATCCTGGTAAGAGTCTGTGTTGTCCCAGTTCTCTACAGGCGTCTGTGTATCCAAATCAAAAGTCCTCCTGGTTAGAGTCTCTGTTATCCGAGTTCTTCCATCTTGACTGCATCTTTCGGGAATGTAAACAAAGAAGCGCCGGCTGTGTACTGTTGTGGCTGACTACGTTCGAAAAATACGTCCATTTCGCACCGACAACTTTCTTCTTTGCTTGCTTGGCTTCCTTCTCCATAATGCAATGAACATGATTGAAACAGATTCACGAACACAGATGTCCAGAATACTGTGGAATTATGAAATGAAAACAGAGCTTTTTCGTACCGGCTTCAATGTGGAAGGCATACCCGTGTTCGTCGGGCTACGTCACGCGCATACGTCATCCTCAGAGGCGTTTCGAACCGGAAGTTTAGCGGCAAATTTAAAATGTCACTTTATAAGTTAACCCGGCCGTATTGGCATGTGTTATAATGTTAAGATTTCATCATTGATATATAAACTATCAGACTGCGTGGTCGGTAGTAGTGGGTTTCAGTAGGCCTTTAATGCACGCTTCATTTTGTGCACCAGTAAAAAAACATGGTAACACTTTAGTATGGGGAACATATTCACCATTAATTAGTTGCTTATTAACATGCAAATTAGTAACATATTGGCTCTAAACTAGTCATTATTAAGTACTTATTAATGCCTTATTCGGCATGGCCTTATTATAACCCTAACCCTCTAACCCTGGCCCTAACCCTCTAACCCTAACCCTAACCAAATAACTCTAAATTAAGTCTTTGTTACTTAGCATATGTTCCCCATACTAAAGTGTTCCCAAAAACATATAACTAAATCTTGAATTTGAAAAAAAACAACATTTTATTTTTCACTAAAGAAGGGTTCGGTGAATGCGCATATGAAACTGGTGGGGTTCGGTACCTCCAACAAGGTTAAGAACCGCTGCCAAGGACTATAAAAATGGGACTCATTACCTCCCTGCTTGGCAATCAGCATCAAGGGTTGGAATTGGGGGATATATCACCAAAAATGATTCCCGGGCGTGGCACCACTGCTCCCCTCACCTCCCAGGGGGTGAACAAGGGGATGGGTCAAATGCAGAGGACAAATTTCACCACACCTAGTGTGTGACAATCATTGGTACTTTAACTTTTAAACTGTCTATCACACACCTGGCTCACTTTCTAGCTGTTGGGCTAACTGACAAAGTGTGGTAGGTTGGTCAAGAAATCATGATGTCTCTGTGAAACAAACAGTATGTTAGGTTGTCTAGTAGCCTTGAAGTTTTAGGTCTGGGTTCTCTGTACTGTTGGATTCTACAGGCACGTCTGCATCAACATGTATTTAATCATGTTACAAATGAAAATTACAGCATCGGTCTCATTGAGCAATCAGCTATGAAGAAGCCCCGATTGGTAATTATTCGCTCTTCTTATAGTCCATAGAGCAGCAAGTCCTTTGGGTCCTGAAGGTCAATGCAAGGCCAAACGAGTCTTCACTAAGGTGGGGGCGAGACCAAGGAATAACAGTCCAGGTGGCTTTGGCACAACAAGGCCATCAGGAAGCGCCTTAGTGAAGCCATTGAAAATCTATGGGATGTGTATTATTTAAATTAATACTAGTTTTAAGTTTACGAGTCACAGAGAGTCAACATTCTTACAGTAATAGGGATAGCCATAACAGCTTCATGGTGTTTTCACAACAAGATGGCCTTGCTAGGAGTTAGGCTGACACATGGAGTGTGTGCTCCAGGCAGAGCAAAGGTCGAATAGGAAGTTTGACAGAGTGAACCTGAGGGAACCTACATATTGTGTATTGAAGTGTACATTTGCTACAATATTTTAACAGTACGCTACTTAGACCATCAACCTAACAGCCGGGCATCCCTAGGTGGAGAGGACGCCGTCATCGTGCTCGTCGGACCTTCCATCTCTTACACTACAGACTTCAGGAACAGTTCCACTCACTCACCTGCAAAAGCTCTCAGATGACTCTGTCATTGTTGGTCCCCTCTTATATGATAAACAAAGAACTGACCTATGTGGACTGGAGCCTAAAGAAACCATCTTCTGATCAGGGTAGCAAAGATTGTGGTGCCAACCACCCAACCATATCTCTTACACCCCCGCATTTCAGCAACCATTGTATTACTTTATATTCTCAAAGGACAATACTATAGAAATTAGTATAGATATACCATCCATCCATCCATTTTCTACTGCTTGTCCATCCATCCATCCTTTATTTATATTCTATTTTACTCCTTAGGGCCACAGCACAGGTGGTGTGCAGTTTGTGCACAGTCTCCCTGTGTGTGTGTTTGCTTTCTCCAGTTTACTCCCACATTTCAAAAATATGCATGTTAGGTTGACTGGAGAATCTTAATTGGCCATTGATGTGAATGGGAGTGTGAATGATTGTTGTGCCCTGTGATTGGTTGGCAACGAGTCTAGGGAGTACCTCGCCTCTCGCTCAAAGTCAATTGGGATAGGCTTTAAGGTCACCCCCACAACCCTAGCGAGGATAAGCGGTATAGAAAACGGATGGATAGATACCAGAGTTTGTGTCTTGCCTTCAGTCATCTGCATGAGTGCAGCTCACACTGGGGAGCTGGAGTCATACTTGCCAACCCTCTCGAATTTTCCGTGAGACTCCCGAATTTCAGTGCCTCCCCCGAAAATCTCCCGGGACAACCATTCTCCCGAATTTCTCCCGATTTCCAGCCGGACAACTATATTGGGGCTGTGCCTTAAAGGCACTGCCTTTAGCATCGTCTCTCACCTGAAAAGGACACTTATATATGTCTCCGTTATCCATAGGTTTATCTATAACCCATAAAGTAGGCAGGCACGGAGCTATTTCTCAGCGTGTGTTTATACCAGCCGGCACGTTAATACACTGACACACAACATCCGGATTACCATCATGCATTGCTTCAAAATTACGGCAAGTAGTAATGTCCCAAATTTGTAGCCGGACAAACAATATTGGGGGAATGCCTTAAAGGCACTGCCTTTACCCTCCTCTCACCTGAAAAGGAGACTATTATATATGTCTCCGTTATCCATAGGTTTATCTATAACCCATAACACGGTGGCCGAATGGATATAGTCACTCATGAACGGTCAGAGAAGCACAAGGCGGCGGCAACACAGTATTATGGACCACCTTGCAAGCAACATCCCGTTCTCATTTGCGGATGTTTTCAACAAATCCATGAAGGATATGTTCCCGGATTCAGAGATCGCTCGCCAGTACTCAAATGGCAGAACAAAGGCTACTCAAATAGTGAAAGGTAAGTGTTATTTTTTATTTTAATTTTTTTTTTTTTTTTAAGTAAGCAGCAAGTACAGTACAGTTAGTAGAACAACTGTGTTTTCATTACTGTGTACTGTACTATATATATATATAAAAGAAATACTTTAATTTCAGTGAATTCTAGCTATAAATATACTCCTCCCGCCTTAACCCTGCCCCCCGGCCCCGCCAACCCCCCAATCTCCCGAATTCGGAGGTCACAAGGTTGGCAAGTATGGCTGGAGTTCATTAAAGGGCCCCTCTAATGTTGACAACATTGGCACTTATTTCATAGTTCTGGACCTAAAAATTATGGTTGGGCGTAAAATACTTCCCAAAATAGGCACAGTGGTGATTTTAGGCTTGTTTTCCCAATGAGTTTCAGCACATTTTGGAACGCCCGGTTTTAGTTCCAAAATGTGGGTAGGCCTGCATCAGCCTGCTGATGTCTCCTACAGAAGACTGCAGGAGGCAATATCAAATTGTCTAGTATGTGTTTTGGTAGCATCTTCAACCTGAATCCCGATATTTTACCATAGAATTTGAAGAAATCATCAACTATGGTTGTTAAAGAAGGGGTCAATCTGCATACCTTTCCAAATGATAGCATTATAAGGAAAGTATGAACCTCTCCAGTCAAACTGACTCACGCAAAATGGGACGGACCAAATGAGAGGAATGTGATATTCATTGTAATGATTCTGACTTCGAAGAAGAAGAGTTTTGGTCAGTCTAGATGGAAAAAATGTAAAAGACTCAAGTCAAATGTGATCCGGAAAATTACAAGACTGAATCAGAACCTGGGGTAAAATGGAAAAAGAACATGTGATATTCTGAAACGGCGCATGATCTCCACCCTCAGGAAACTGGACCGCATTGCAGTTTTTCAACATTTAAGCCCAGACACACCTCAGAGATGAAAAATGTCCCACTGCTAGAAATGGAAGTGACAGAGTGGCCTGTAGGACATCCTCAAGCAGAAGGTCACAGAGCTTAGAGCCACCAGCTCTGTGATGTCATCATGGAAGAGGTTTCCAGTAACACCCTGTACAGCTCTGGTGAATTCAATTCTCAAGAGGTTTAAGGTAGTGGTCTCACAAAATACTGGGACCTTATTGCCAGCTGTTTTAGGGAACTGTCTTTCACAGTAAACTGCTCTCTCTGTACTGAAGAGGTTGGAGAGGAGGGACTGATTACGTGAAGTCCCTACGCCTGGGCCCTCATTACACAAAGGAGAAATGGATGCAGACAGAGACATGGCCTTGCGGCAGCTAGTCAACCTTTGAGGTAAAATGTTTAGCAACTTGATGTTTTGCCAATAAATATCTAGCTTTGTGTGGATAGCCCAGTCTCCCTTGCTTCGTGATTGTCACAAAGTACATTTAAAAACACGTCCTTGTGATCTACAGACAATGTAATGGTGGTTCTTTGGTCAAAATGTTGCAAAGATGATGTCTTACAGACCCTTTTCAAGCCGCTCTCTGACAGTCTCGTCAGGATGTGCCCTTTTGTAGGCGGTTTCATTTACGTGACTCCACTTCGATAACGTCTTCTCCCCGCCATCCATGTTGTAGTTTTTAGCGCTTCCCTAGCAAGTCTACTGGCAGATTAAGTTCGAACTATACACTCTTTTTATTAGAAATGGCAACAGCAAAGGTTGCACAACTAGAGGCTAGAGAAAAAGAAGGAGCTTATTGACTGCAGTATCGGACTACAATGGTGGACCTGCGCAAAGCACTTCGGGTACATTTTTACCAAATATGGACAATCCGGTGACGTCATCGGTGCGAAAAAGGTCACAGGTTTTGCAAATTCCAAACGGCTCGTTTGGCGGAAGTACGAAGAAAGGCAAGACTATTTTATAAATATCTCCACACTGCCTCCTTGTTATTTCTTTTATTTTTTTATGCAGATCCCAAATACACAAGAGCAGGTACCAATAGGCAAGAAATGTTGGTTTTGCATAATAGGGTCCCTTTAACTCAAAAGACTTGTATCTCAAATCAATGCCCCCCATTGAAATGATTTGAAATCAATTCATTAGGTGCTTGGTCCCCCCAAAGCAGCACAATTTTAACATGCAACATGCTTTAAAAAAAAACAAACTTTTAGACAAGAAATATTGTTTCAAAAACAACACGTTACAATGTACTACAAATAACTAGTCTTATGAAGTAATATAATAAAGTACAGCATTTACCTTGGAGAGGTAATATTTCAACGGTATCTCCTTCGAGCTGCTTCTTTGTCAAACACACCAACAGCAGCTTCTCCATATTTTCACCTATGAATGTCAGCTGATTTAATAGTCGATCTGGGTTCCTACTCTCATCTATGGTCACAAGCTTTGGGTAGTGACTCAAAAGACATGGTGAAGAGCTCAGTTATCCGGGCAGAGTTTAGAGTAAAGCTGCTACTCCTTTGCGTTGAGAGTTGTCACTTAAGGTGACCCGGGCATCTAGTACGGCTGACTCCTGGACGCCACATTTGTGTTCTGTGCATATCCAGCCGGAAGGAGGCCTTGGGGTAGACCCAGGACACGCTGGAGGGATTATGTCTGGCCTGGCTTGGGAAGGCCTATGTGAAGTGAAGTGAATTATATTTATATAGCGCTTTTCTCTAGTGACTCGAAGCGCTTTACATAGTCCATACATGACTTCCTCTAGTGGAAGTGGAAGAGGGGGTCGGAGACTAGGCAAGTCTGGGCTTCCCTACTGAGACTGCTGCCTCCGGAAACTGAATAAGCAGTAGAAAATGGATGGCTGGATGGAAATATCCGTTGTTAAGAAATTATAAAATCCTTGGCTGACAGAAAAGCTGGCTTCAGTATGGTGCAGACTAGCATTGATACATACTCAAACTGCCTCGCCAAGGCCCTGTTTTTGAAGATTTAGATCCTCAATTTGAAAAATATCATCCGCTTCTTCTCAGAACTTTCATTCACACTCACTTTATTCCTTACCATGATTGGAAAACAAAGTTATGTCCATCTCTAGCTATGAGCTAGTGCTAGCGAGTAAGACCAGATATGTTGGTTGGATCTTATGGGGTTCAATTTGACATGCGCTACACCAACCAGCTAGGATGCTTGTAACTCAAATGTATGCTCGTAACTTAAAGCAGAGAGAGAGCTTGTACCTCAAAATACTCGTAAGACAAGTTACCACATACCAGGCCAGTACAGCCGCATCTCAATTTACAAATACCTTAAGAGTATATTGAGATACAAGCGGTCTCTCTGCTTTTTGTTATGCTTTAAATTGCGAACATAATTTGAGTTACTGGTAGTAACTGTCAACAGCCACAGATCAACACACTCTTGCCATCTAACCACCACAAAAGAGAATGCGTGTGAAGGACGACACCCACTGAATTACAAATACAAAGCATTAAAAACATGTCCTACCGTGTAGGAGACTCAACAAAGCAGCCTGATTGCAGCACTGTCAGGCTGCATTACTCTGAAACAGAATTTCTCTTCCGTGTCAAAACATCCACACAGTTCTCAGTTCCTTATTTTCTTCTGACTCTACAACTGGACTAGAAATCATTATTAGCCTTGCTCACTGGGCCTAATGCGGACAATACATGTCTGTTATGTTTAACTGACTTCTCTGGTCCGTCACTCAAAAACATCAGTATGCGACATACCCACCAACCACTCCCGTCCCCAAGTTAAATGCTGTACAAAATGTGATTTTCATACGATAAATCTGCAATCTATCCCCTGTTATATTTTAAAATTGCAGTATTTTGGTAGGGCCAAGCACCGATTAAAGTGATTTCAATTTGTATTTGAGATTCCAGTGGTTTTAGTAATGAGCTCGATAATGGAATCAATTTAGATCATAGATTGGGGTACTACTGTATTCAACAATGTCCCTTTAAAAAAAATGATTGTACCCACAAAATAACACAGGCATTAATGTCCAAGCTGTTGGCAACAAGAGTACACACCGTTAAATGTAATGTTGTTGTAATATATTGGTTTGGAGGCAATAAACAGGCGAGGTGATGAAGTACGTCTCTTTACTGTAGACTCCAGAACCGACTCACACACTTGACGTCCGGGTGCGCAACACCACGTAAATCGTTGGCCAACCAAAAAGTAACCCCAGTACGCTATAGCCAACATTCACCAGGAGATGACAACAGACAAACATAGATCACTCTATTACATTCCTCCCCTTTTAGAAATGTAGAAGTTACACAAAAGAAATAACCAACCCAACCAAAAAATGCAGCAGCTCAATTAAAAAACTGTACGCAGGCCATATTCTTTTTTTTTTTTTAGTACTGAACTCTTAACCGTCTTTTGTAAACAATAACATATGTATTATACAAACAGTATTTGTACACCTTTAACACAGATTTTTATACTGTCTTCAGAGATTCAGTTTTTTGGGTGGTACTTGAACCCTTTCTGGGTACCTGGTACTGGTGGGGTTTTTGTTGTGGGTGATCTGGGTTCTGATGATGGCAACTCAGCAGCCCTTGAATCTGGTTCAATGAGACTAGTTTGTGTCTGACTCACTGATGGTCCTGGTGATGGAACTGAAACAGCACTGTCCAGTTGTACTGATGGCACATTTTCTGTAACTGGTGGAGACAAGATAACTGGCAATCTCTCCATGTTCTCTCACCATGGTAACATGTGATCCACATGCACTGTGCGCTGTCTCTGTCCCTCTTGGATCAGGTAAGTGACAGTTCCCAGTCTTTTCAGTATTTTTGCCTGAATCAATTTTTCCACTCCGCCCCTGAAATTTCTGACGCGAACCACCTCTCCCTCCAGGAAAAAGTGAACAGGGGGAGCCCTTTTGTCATGATGATGCTTCTGCGCTGCTTGTTTTCCTTCTATCTGTCTGGCAAGCTCCGGCTTGAGCAAACTGAAACGAGTTCTCAACTGGCGTTTCAGGAATAACTCAGCTGAAGTACGTCCTGTCACTGTGTGGGGTGTGCTGCGGTACATGAGAAGGAAATTTGCAAGTCTGTGACTGAGTGGCAAGGAAGACTTGCTGTCTGCTTCCAGCACATTCTTCCTCAGAGCCCGTTTCAGGATTTGTACAGATCTCTCTGCTGCTCCATTTGATGCTGGGTGGTAAGCCGGTACAGCAGTGTGTTTTACTCCATTACTCTCCAGGAACTGAGTAAACTCTGTTGCCACCAGTTGTGGGACATTGTCTGAAACTAGCTCTTCTGGCAGTCCATACGATGCAAACAGACCGCGCAGCACTTTAATGGTGTTGTGAGAAGTGGTGGAGGACATTGGGAAAACCTCTAACCACTTTGAATGGCAATCTATGACAACCAAAAAATACTGTTTATCTTTTTCTGCAAAATCGATGTGAATTCTTTGCCACACTCTTTCTGGCCACCGCCAAGGATGTAATGGTGCCACAGCTGGCATTTTCTGTACTGCTTGGCAGACTGAGCACTTGTTCACCAGTTCTCGAATTTCACCATCACAGCCTGGCCACCAAAGGTAACTGCGGGCCAGAGCCTTCATACGGCAGATACCTGGATGTTCATGATGGAGATCCTCCAGTAATCTTTGTCGATAACCTGGGGGTATGATGACTCGCTGTCCCCAGAGAATGCAGCCTTGATCTGCCGATAACTCCTGTCTGCGTACAAAGTAAGGCCTCAATGCTACATCTGGCACATAACTTGGCCAGCCATTTAATGTGTAGTTCCACACCTTACTGAGTACAGGATCTTTAAGAGTAGCACTCTCAATGTCTTTTGCACACACAGGGAGTTCCTCCAAGTGTGAAAAGTAGAAGATACTTCCCTCTTCTGCTGTGTTGTTCATCCCTACTCGGGGTAGGCGTGACAAAGCATCCGCATTAGCATGATCAGCTGACTTCTTATACTCAATCTCATAATTGTAGGCCATGAGAATAAGTGCCCAGCGTTGCATTCTTAATGCTGTCAACGTTAAAATTGCTGATTTTGGCCCCAGGATGGCCAACAGTGGCTTATGATCAGTGAAAAGTGTGAATTTCATTCCGTAAAGATATTTATGAAATTTCTTTACTCCAAAAATGATAGCAAGTGCCTCCTTTTCAATTTGGGCATACTTCCTTTCTGGTTCAGTGCGTGTCCTTGAGGCAAATGCAACAGGTGGTTCTTCTCCATTTTCTGTTACATGTGAAATTACAGCCCCAACTCCATAAGGCGAAGCATCACATGTGATTCGCAGTGGCAGACGGGTGTTGTAGTGTACCAACACCTTGTTCTGCAGCAGAAGTTGCTTTGCATCTTCAAATGCTTTTGCACATTCAACAGTCCAAACCCACTTTGAGTCCTTTTTAAGTAGGCTGTGCAGAGGCTGGAGCACAGTAGCGGGGTTTTTGCAGGAATCTGCTGTAATAGTTCAGAAGGCCCAAGAAAGACTTCAGTTCTGTTACATTTGTGGGCTCAGGTACATTCGTTATGGCAGTCACCTTTTCTTCTGTAGGATGTAACCCAGTCTTATCAATGCGATGTCCCAGATATACGACAAGACTCTGGAAAAACTGACATTTTGATAGCTTCACCCTGATGCCATGCTTCTCCAAACGGGTGAGAACATTATCCAGTCTTGTCAAATGCTCGTCCTCCGAGGAAGCAGTGATGAGGATGTCGTCCAAAAAACATGTCACATGGTCCATCCCTTGCAGAATCTGGTCCATAACAGACTGAAATATCGCAGGAGCACTCAAAACTCCATAACTGAGGCGATGATACTTGTACAGACCCTTGTGTGTGTTTATGGTCAGATATTTTTCTGACTCTTCATCCAACTGTAGTTGTTGGTAGGCGTGCGAAAGATCCAGTTTACTGAAAGATGTTCCTCCTGCTAAGGTAGCGAACAGATCTTCAGTATTCGGTAGTGGATATGTCTGCTCTTCAATGCATTGATTAACACTAACCTTGTAGTCACCACAAATCCTGATAGTTTTGTCGACCTTGGGTACGGTGACTATTGGAGCTGCCCACTCACTTTTGTCAATCTTTGAAATCACTTTCTCACTTTCCAACGTCTCCAGCTCTCTCTCTACAGCTTCCTTTAGTGCGTAAGGAACTGGGCGAGCCTTGCAGAAAATTGGTGTAGTATCAGGCTTGGTGCGGATTTTAGCTTTGAACCCTGTGATATAGCCTTGGCCCTCTGAGAACACTGCCTTATGTCTCTCTATCACCCCTTGTACTCCTGTGTTCCCATGCGTTCTTGTCTGCACCTTGTGTACTGTGAAAATCTGTTTCCAGTTCAGCTGTAACTTTTTTAGCCAGTTGCAGCCAATCAGGGCAGGTCTGCTTCCCTGTACAATGACCAGTGGAAGTGTCACTTGCTGGTCCTCGTACTGTACTGGCAACATGATGTACCCTCGAACAGCAATCCTTTGGCCTGAGTATGATTTCAACTTTAACTTGCAAACTGGTTTCAAGGGAAATTGAGTGAGGTTTTCCTGGTAAAAGCTGTCAGAAACCACTGACACTGCTGAACCCGTGTCCAGTAACATTTTAGTGCTCTTGTTTCCCAGTCCAAGATCCACTATGTAACCTTTTTCCCAGTTTGAGGTAGAGTCAACTGCATACAATTCAAAAAGTTCTGCCTCATCACCACTTTTGGATGCACTCCCTTCAGTTTCAACATACTGAGTTGAAGATTGCCCTTTAGTCTTCCTGCATGCACGGGCAATGAGTCCAATTTTGGAGCAAGCATGACACTTTTCATTTTTAAATCTGCAGTCATATGCTGAGTGCTTTCCACCACATCTGTAGCATGTTTGCTGCCCCCATGTGTCTCTTTTGCCTCCTTTCTGTTCCTTTGCTTTGTTATTATTTTTCCATCTGAACTGTCCTTTCCTCTCCTTCTCAGAAATTGTATTAACACTTGACAGGGCATTTACCTGGTGAAGTCCGCTGTGTCCAGAGAACTCCATTGTATTTTTGGAAGCAAGCTCCATTGAGACTGCAACTTCACAGGCACGGGGAAAAGTCAGGTCCCTTTCAGACAACAGCCTGCGTTGCACTGCATCAGAACGTAATCCACTCACAAAACGATCTCTCATGGCATCGTCCAAAATTGCAGGTGGCTGACAACTGCCTCAAAGCCACAATGTAGTCAGAAACAGCTTCACCTTCTTTCTGATTACGTTTCTGAAAGCGAAAACGCTCCGCTATCACAACAGGTGCGGGCTTATAATGTCCACATAGCGTCCTCGTCAGCACATCTTATTCTAAAGCACTTGGCATTGCCGGAGACGTGAGGTTTTTCAGCAGCTTATAAGTGTCTGCTCCAATAACAGAAAGGAAAACACACACCTTCTTGTCATTTCCAATCTCATTAGCCAGCATCCACTGCTCCAAACGCTCCAGATATGAATCAAAATCCTCCTTTGAATCATTGTATTCATCGATGCGACCCACTGTCTGAGCCATGTTAGCATCCGGTGCTACTGCTAATCCGACACGTGCCCGGTTCCTCCACAAAGTAGGCTACTCGTCAGCCTTACCTACGACCAGTGCACGGCCCTCCAATAAAGTCCCTCACGCAGTGGGCTTCTTTTAAATCCTCGTCGCCATTTGTAATATATTGGTTTGGAGGCAATAAACAGGCGAGGTGATGAAGTACGTCTCTTTACTGTAGACTCCAGAACCGACTCACACACTTGACGTCCGGGTGCGCAATACCACGTAAATCGTTGGCCAACCAAAAAGTAACCCCAGTACGCTATAGCCAACATTCACCAGGAGATGGCAACAGACAAACATAGATCACTCTATTACGGTTGTAATTGGACCCAATTAGCCATTTTCCTGCCCAATGTAATGTGACTTGTTAGTGTTACAAATAGAGGTGTAACGGTACGTGTATTTATATTGAACCGTTTCGGTTCGAAGGTGTACCGAACGAGTACACATGCTAGCAGCGACCGGACTAGGACATGTAAAAGCCAGAGCTGGAAGACCCTCCTGCCTCGTTAAGATCTCCCGTTTGAGAACACTTTGGCTGCGCGATACAACAATGGAGGACGGAGGTTTGCCGACATTGTTCAGCAGCTGCTTCTGACAACACGTCAAACATGTGTTGCACCTTTCCTGCTTCCGGCTCCCAGACCGTAGTCGAGGAGCGCAGGGGAGACACTCCTCCAGGGCTGATGTATTCTCGAGGGCAACACCCTTCACTCTACCTGGCAGTGAGTCTCCACAGCTCAGGACTCCAGGGTAAATGACGAGTCCGGCGATTAGTTGCAAATCGTGGCTTTATTGAGGTCTTGCACACAGCCAATCCAACAAAACACTAGCCACTCCCCGCACTCAGCTACCACTCCCTCACCTCGCTCGCCCACACACTCACCTCACATGCTGTCACATATTAAAGGGCCACACACACACATACGCTACTCTCAAAACACATGCAAACCCATTTGAAGCGTCACCGCCGTATTCAAGCAGCCTCTCCTCGGCGAGTCACGCAGGGCTAAAGCAATAACAAATGTTTTTATAGCAGCAGATATAAGTCCATATTGCATTAAAAACTAGATTTCGTCCCACTTCTATGGTGGAAGAACAATGAGCCCATATATCCTCTTACTGCCAAGTTAGCCAGGCTGGGGGGGAAGAAAAGTTAATCTGAGGCTGAGTTGACTTGAAACTGTTTAATGTTGCACTTTTTATATGTATAAGAAAAGTTTTGTCATTTTATTTAATCTGAGCAACAACTTCCATCCATCCATCCCTCCATCCATCCATCTTCTTCCACTTATCCGAGGTCGGGTCGCGGGGGCAGCAGCCTAAGCAGGGAAGCCCAGACTTCCCTCTTCCCAGCCACTTCGTCCAGCTCTTCCTGGGGGATCCCGAGGCGTTCCCAGGCTAGCTGGGAGACATAGTATTCCCAACGTGTCCTGGGTCTTCCCCGTGGCCTCTTACCGGCTGGACGTGCCCTAAACACCTCCCTAGGGAGGCGTTCGGGTGGCATCCTGACCAGATGCCCGAACCACCTCATCTGGCTCCTCTCCATGTGGAGGAGTAGCGGCTTTACTTTGAGCTCCTTCCGGATGGCAGAGCTTCTCACCCTATCTCTAAGGGAGAGCCCCGCCACCCGGCGGAGGGAACTCATTTCGGCCGCTTGTACCCGTGATCTTGTCCTTTCGGTCATAACCCAAATCTCATGACCATAGGTGAGGATGGGAACGTAAATCGACCGGTAAATTGAGAGCTTTGCCTTCCGGCTCAGCTCCTTCTTCACCACAACGGGTCGATACAGCGTCCGCATTATTGAAGACGCCGCACCGATCCACCTGTCGATCTCACGATCCACTCTTGCCTCACTCGTGAACAAGACTCAGAGGTACTTGAACTCCTCCACTTGGGGCAGGGTCTCCTCCCCAACCCGGAGATGGCACTCCACCCTTTTCCGGGCGAGAACCATGGACTCGGACTTGGAGGTGCTGATTCTCAAGCAACCACTTGAGGCAGTTTAATGTTGATTAACGTGGACCCCCGACTTAAACAAGTTGAAAAACTTATTGGGGTGTTACCAATTAGTGGTCAATTGTACGGAATATGTACTGTACTGTGCAATCTACTAATAAAAGTCTCAATCAATCAATCAAAAAAAGCACTTTATACGTACAAAGGTTTTGTTAAGAAAATATTCTGAGCCTTATCTTATTTCGTTTTTATCTTATATATGTTGACCACATTAACCCTGGCAATGGACCCTGTGTGTATATGTATGTTATGCCATTGTTTACAAATTTGGTAAATAAATAACCAAAAAATGTATATTTTGTTGTTTTCTTACTGTACCGAAAATGAACCGAAACGTGACCTCTAAACCGAGGTATGTACCGAACCGAAATTTTTGTGTACCGTTACACCCCTAGTTACAAAGTCTCAGGTTAAATCTGGTGTTATCGCTCTCACACTCTCTCATACTGGTTACTGTAAGTTCAACATAGCACCTCGTGGCAAAGAACTTTGTAAAAAGACGATTGCCAACATAATGAACCCGAGATGTGGAGGCCAAGACTATGCAGCAGTTTAACAGGACAGTTTACACAGAACAGGCCTCACCTTGGTCCACCAAGTTGGTTGAGTGCACATGCTCAGTGTTAGATCTACAGGTTGTGTTTGGAAGATAGACGTATAGGGGCGGTCAGCTAAGACCATATGCCACACACTGCATCAAACTGGTCTGCATGCCAAAATAAAGCTTCTAATAAATATGACACAGAAGAAAGCCTACTAACAGTTGGCTGAAAAAAGCAGACTAAGGACATGGATTACTGGAACCATGTCCTATGGTCTGATGGGACCTAGATAATTGTATTTTGTTCAGGCATTGTCAAGGGTATGCAGTGGAAACCAAGAATACAAAAACAAGTGTGTCTTAGCTACAGTCAAGCATGGTGGTGGTAGCTTCATGGTCTGGGACTGCATGAATGCTGCTTTCACTAGGGAGATACACTTCATTGCAGGAAACATGAATGCCTACATGTACGGTGACATTCTGAAGTAGAACATTTCCTTCCGGAAACTGTATCGTGGGGCAGTATTTCAACATGATTAGGAGCCCACACACAACTACAAGAAGACCACTGCCTTGCTAAAGGAACTAAGTATTAAGATGATGGACTAGCGAAGCATGTCCCCAGACCTAAACCCTATTGATCGTCTGTGGGGCATCCTCAAAAAAGAGGAAAGAGCACAAGGTCTCGAACAGCCACCAGCTCGATGATGTCCTCATAAAGTGGAAGATGACTTTCACTTAGGGGTGTAAACACTTCTGTTTCCAGTGGTTTATACATTCATGGATGTGCATGAGGTGTTTCTGAATTTACATACACTTTCCAAGCTGTTTACCAGTGCTATCTGTTGGCCATCTGAGTACAGTACAAAACTTGGGGGATACTAAAATTTTTGCAGCAAATTCCTAAACACTAAAGCACTCCTTTGTATAGAGCAGCGTTTCTCAAAGTGTGGGGCGCGCCCCACTGGTGGGGAATAGAGACATGACAGGTGGGGCGCGAGGAACGGGAGGAAATTTCACTTTTATTTTTTTATTATTATATTCTTTGATTTTTTTTTTTACTATGCTTTCATTTTCTATACACACTGGAAATCACTTTGTGATTCTGTCTGTGAAATCCGCTATATAGATAAATGTAAATTACTTATTTTTCCTGTATGCTTTACATTTCTAGGTAGGAGCGAAAGTTTGACAGACAGCAACAGTAACTAATGGGGGCGGGGCTAAGCGGAAGCTTTGTGAATGGCGAGTCACTGTGCGAAGATTTGCTGTTTTGCAAATACATAAAAAATAGAGCCACTGCTGATGAGCTGTTCAAGATAATGGACAGTTTCCTCAAAGAACACGACCTTAAATGGGAAAACTGTGTGGGCTTTTGCTCTGATGGCGCGCATGGCAAAGTCAAGAAACGGGCTGCAGGCTCTAATAAAGAGGGTTGCGCCAAATGCGCATTGGACACAATGTGTCATTCACCGGGAAACACTCGCGTCAAGGCAGCTCAGCCCCGAATTCAATGAGGTTTTAACAGTGGCAGTGTCAATCCTGCAACCCCGATTTGAAAAGCTGTGCAGTGCAAAACAGGCTCATTGCAGCCACTAATGCTGGAGTACTGTAAAACTCATGTTCACTTGCGCTGTCCTTTTTTTGGCAAAGATTGCAAAGTGGCACTTGTATTTTCATTTATTATTGAACTTGATGCAAGTTATAACACTTTTATTTGATTTATTATTGAACTTGATGCAAGTTATAACACTTTTTTTGATTTATTATTGAACTTGATGCAAGTTATAACACTTTTGTTTTATTTATTATTGAACTTGATGCAAATTATAACACTTTTATTTGATTTATTATTGAACTTGATGCAAGTTAACACTTTTTAATTTTTTTATTATTGAACTTGATGCAAGTTATAACACTTTTGTTTTATTTATTATTGAACTTGATGCAAGTTATAACACTTTTGTTTTATTTATTATTGAACTTGATGCAAGTTATTTGATTTATTATTGAACTTGATGCAAGTTATAACACTTTTATTTGATTTATTATTGAACTTGATGCAAGTTATAACAATTTTTTTGATTTATTATTGAACTTGATGCAAGTTATAACACTTTTTTTGATTTATTATTGAACTTCATGCAAGTTATAACACTTTTGTTTTATTTATTATTGAATTGATGCAAGTTATTTTATTTGATATTGAACTTGATGCAAGTTATACCACAGCTGCACAGTTATTTTATTTATTATTGAACTTGATTTTATTTTATGTTATTGAGTTTGAATGTATAAAACTTGATGTTACTTGATGTTCGATAAATTTGAAAATGTTAAGCTTGGCATTAGCGTTCTGTTGGGGCGATGGGGGCAGGTGGGGCTTGAAAACTCCCCCTTGTCCAAAGTGGGGGATGACAAAAAAAGTTTGAGAACCACTGGTATAGAGAAACTTGGACAATGGTAAACACATTGACGGATCCTTACATTGACATTTTAACCTTCGGAAAGGTTAGTGTCTCCTGCTGTGGACACTTGCATTTTGAATATCAGGGATATTTTTTCTGTAAATTGTATTTTTGACTAAACAAACTCTCCTTTCTGAGCTACCACCTTATCGTGGTAGAGGAGTTTGCGTATCCCAATGATCTTAGGAGCTATGTTGTCCGGGGCCTTCTATGCCCCCTGGTAGGGTCTCCCAAGACAAACAGGTCCTAGGTGAGGGATCAGACAAAGAGCAGCTCAAACACCTTTATGAAAAGTAAAAATCGAGGACCTAGATTTCCCTCGCAGGTCACAGGGGCTCCCCTCTGGAGCTAGCCCGGGGGTGGGGCACAATGGCGAGTGCCTGGTGGCCAGGCCTGTCCCCATGGGGCCTGGCCGGGAACAGCCTGAAGAGGCAACGTGGGTCCCCCCCTCCAATGGGCTCACCATTCATAGGAGGGGCCATAAAGGTCGGGTGCGATGTGAGCTGGGCGGCAGCCGAAGGCAGGGCACTTGGCGGTCCAATCCCTGGCTACATAAGCTAGCTCTTGGGACGTGGAACGTCACCTCGCTGGGAGGGAAGGAACCAGAGCTGGTGCCCGAGGTGGAGAAGTTCCGGCTACATATAGTCGGACTCACTTCGATGCACAGCAAGGGCTCTGAAACCAGTTCTCTCGAAAGGGGATGGACTGTCTTCCACTCTGGCGTTGCATGCAGTGAGACGGGCTGGGGTGGCAATTCTTGTTTCGCCCCGGTTCAAAGCCAGCACGTTGGACTTTAACCCAGTAGACGAGAGGGTAGCTTCCCTCCGCCTTTGGGTGGGGGGGACGGGTCCTGACTGTTGTTTGTGCTTACGCACCAAAAATCAGCTCAGAGTACCTACTCTTTTTGGATTCCCTTGAGGGTGATTCCCTTGTTCTGCTGGGGGACTTCAACGCTCATGTTGGCAACGACAGTGAAACCTGGAGAGGCGTGATTGGGAAGAATGGCCGCTCGGATCTGAACACGATTGGTGTTTTGTTATTGGACTTTTGTGCTCGTCGCGGATTGTTCATAACAAACACAATGTTCAAACATAAGGGTGTCCATATGTGCACTTGGCACCAGGACACCCTCGGCCGCAGTTCCATGATCGACTTTGTAGTTGTGTCATCGGATTTGCGGTCTCATGTTTTGGACACTCGGGTGAAGAGAGGGGCAGAGCTTTCTACCAATCACCACCCGGTGGTGAGCTGGCTCCGATGGTGGGGCAGGATGCCGGACAGACCTGGCAGTCCCAAACACATTGTGAGGGTCTGCTGGAAACGTCTAGCAGAGTCTCCTGTCAGAGAGAGTTTCAATTCCCACCTCCGGAAGAACTTTGAACATGCCACGAGGGAGGCACTGGATATTGAGTCCGAGTGGACCATGTTCCGTGCCTCTATTGTCGAGGCGGCTGATTAGAGCTGTGGCCGCAAGGTGGTTGATGTCTGTTGTTGCGGTAATCCTAGAACCCGCTGGTGGACACCAGCAGTGAGGGATGCAGTCAAGCTGAAGAAAAAGTCCTATCGGGTCCTTTTGGCTCATGGGACTCCAGAGGCAGCTGACAGGTACCGACAAGCCAAGCGATGTGCGGCTTCAGCGGTCGCGGAGGCAAAAACTCGGACATGGGCGGAGTTCGGGGAAGCCATGGAAAACAACTTTCGGACGGCTTTGAAGCGATTATGGACCACCATCCGCCGCCTCAGGGGGGGAAGCAGTGCACTATCAATACCGTGTATGGTGAGGATGGTGCTCTGCTGACCTCGACTGCGGATGTTGTGGATCGGTGGAGGGAATACTTCGAAGACCTCCTCAATCCCACCAACACGTCTTCCTATGAGGAAGCAGTGCCTGGCGAATCTGTGGTGGGCTCTCCTATTTCTGGGGCTGAGGTCGCAGAGGTAGTTAAAAAGTTCCTCGTTGGCAAGGTCCAGGGGGCGGATGAGATCTGTCCGGAGTTCCTAAAGGGTCTGGATGCTGTGGGGCCGTCTTGGTTGACAAGACTCTGCAACATCGTGTGGACATCGGGGGCGGTACCTCTGGATTGGCAGACCGGGGTGGTGGTTCCTCTCTTTAAGAAGAGGAACCGGAGGGTGGGTTCCAACTATCGTGGGATCACACTCTTCAGCCTTCCCGGTAAGGTTTATTCAGGTGTAATGGAGAAGAGGCCACGCCTGATAGTTGAACCTCGGATTCAGGAGGAACAGTGTGGTTTTTGTCCTGGTCATGGAACGGTAGTCCAGCTCTATACTCTTGGCAGGGTCCTTGAGGGTGCATGGGAGTTTGCCCAACCAGTCTACATGTGCTTTGTGGACTTGGAGAAGGCATTCGACCGAGTCCCCCAGTAAGTCCTGTGGGGAGTGCTCAGAGAGTATGGGGTATCGGACTGTCTGATTGTGGTGGTCCACTCCCTGTATGATCAGTGTCAGAGCTTGGTCCGCTTTGACGGCAGTAAGTTAGACCCGTTTCCAGTGAAGGTTGGACTCCGCCAAGGCTGCCCTTTGTCACCGATTCTGTTCATAACTTTTATGGACAGAATTTCTAGGCGCAGTCAGGGCGTAGAGGGGATCTGGTTTGGTGGCTGCAGGATTAGGTCTCTGCTTTTTGCAGATGATGTGGTCTTGATGGCTGCATCTGGCCAAGATCTTCAGCTCTCACTGGATCGGTTCGCAGCCAAGTGTGAAACAACTGGGATGAGAATCAGCACCTCCAAGTCTGAGTCCATGGTTCTCGCCCGGGAAAGGGTGGAGTGCCATCTCCAAGTTGGGGAGGAGATCTTGCCCCATGTGGAGGAGTTCAAGTACCTCAGAGTCTTGTTCATGAGTGAGGGAAGAATGGATCGTGAGATCGACAGGCGAATCGTTGCGGTGTCTTCAGTAATGCGGACACTGTATCGATCCGTTGTGGTGAAAAAGGAGCTGAGCTCTCAATTTACCGGTCGATCTACGTTCCCATCCTCACCTATGGTCATGAGCTTTGGGTTATGACCGAAATGACAAGATCACGGGTACAAGCGGCGGAAATGAGTTTCCTCGGTCGGGTGGTGGGGCTCTCCCTTAGAGATAGGGTGAAAAGCTCTGTCATCCTGGAGGAGTTCAAAGTAAAGTCGCTGCTCCTCCACATCGAGAGGAGCCAGATGAGGTAGTTCGGGAATCTGGTCAGGATGCCACCCAAACGCCCCCGTGACCCGACTTCGGATACGCGGAAGAAAATGGATGGATGGATTAAACAAACTGACTAAAAACAAATGTCCACTGCATAAAATGCTGGTTCTCAAAATAAGACTAATATCAATCAAAGTTTACTTATATAGCGCTTATTTACAAATGTCTCAAAGGGCTGCACAAGCCACAACGACATCCTCGGCTCAGATTCCACATCAGAGCAAGAAAAAAACTCAACCCAATGAGAACAACGTGAATAGTGAAGAAAAAAAGCCCAGCGCCCCCAGTCCTTAGTTATCTGAAAATGTGGCCCACAGAACAGTTTCGTTAAATAGCCTTGCTGTAAATGTACTACTTTACATTATACCGAAGTATCATTTAAACATTGTTGTCCCCTGAAGAGATACAAAAAAATATTTGTAAAAATGTGAGGGACGTGCTCACCTTTGTGAGGTACTGTACCTGCATATACAAACACTTGACAAACATTTGGCGATATTGTTTTCAATTTCCGATTGCTAGCTCAATACCGGGCTGTCGAGCACACTTATTTTTAAGCTGCACCCACGTAATTTTTCCAACAAAATTCTAGTCTGCATATGTATTGGCCGCGGGTGTACACGATCAAACAATTATTTACACAGACATTTGACACACAAATTTAAGAAAATACGGTGCCTGTAACACACGTACAGCCTTCCAGAGAGCGCCATTTTTGTCCGCCCTTTTGGGGCCTGTTAGTAATGGATTTTTGTTCCGTGCGGCAGATTTGTCCTTTTTTCAATATGGGCAATCTTCTTCGGCTTTAGGGTCTGCCGTGTGCTTTTTGTTGAGGTTAGGGGAAAAAAACGTATTTAATCAACCCGGAAGTGATGACACGGATTGGCTGGCAGGGAGGACACAGCATGGCAGGTAAGCCGTGTCCACTTTTTAGTTTTATTTAACAAAGAGATTGCGTAACTGGTGTTTCTAAAATAATGGCCTTGACTGCAGGGGAGACATACGAGGGAATAAAAGTCACACGGGAAAATCTATAATATAGCAGCAACATTGTTCTCAAGCGCATGGTTTAAAAAGTTGGAAAAAAGTAACAGTCGACCCGAAATTAAGATAGATACCCCATTTTTTTGCGAGAACACCCAAAATAAAACAGCTAAACTTTTTAATTTGACCATTAAACTTAAAAATATCCAACAGGTTTCATAACTGCAGACTATATTTTACTATTGCAAGCCCAGGAATGCAACATTGGTTGATTTTGCCCAGCAGATATGCTGTGGCAGCATTTGGTTTGCTGACATAGACGCTCTGCAAAGACAGAAACGTTGTTTTTACGTCTCTTTACAGACTTTAGCAGCTATGCAGTGGAAGAAATAAGTATTTGATCTTCTGTTGCTTTTGTATGTTTACCACCTTACAGCGATATGATCAATCCACAATTTTATTGTAGATAAACACAATGAGAAAATATAAACAAATAATTCAGAAAAAATCTTTTGTATTTGATTACAGGGAAATATGTATTAGATCCCCAACCAATAAGTAAACATTCTTACCCCCACAAACTGGTCATGTGGCCATGAAGCAGACTAAATAGCCCTTCAGCAAGAAGCTTGTTATTAACATTAACTTATTAATGTTTTTAATGATAATATCAATGAGGGATTTTTAATCACTGCTATTTTGAAATTGTTACTAATATTGATGCTGTTGTCGATAATGTTCATTTTTGTTTCACTACATTTGGATTGTTCCGTGTCATGTTTGTATGTCCTCAATTGCTCTCAATTGCTCTGTTTATTGTTGTTCTTAATGTTGCTGGGACGGGTTTTGTTTTGGAATTGGATTGCATTATTGTGTATTGTTTTGTTGATTGATTAATAAATTCATATAAAAAAGAAAATAAAAAAAAAGCAAGAAGCTAGTTGAGAAAGAGACCACCGTCTGGAGTGGCTTGCAAGATTTCCCTTCGCTGGGTATGTTTCTGAGAAAGGTTAGGGACCGGCCCAAATTTACACAGGAGGAGTTGGTTAGTGAATTCAATTGAGATGGACCCACAGTCACCAAGCTCTTGGAACATCTTTTCCTGGCTCAGCTGGAACCGGTCATAGACACCCAACCTCCAGACGAACGGGCAGGATTCTGTTTTGGATGCAGTACTGTTAAGCAAATTGCAAAACTTAAAACGACTTTTGACGACAGCTTTGAGAAATGCAAGAAGGCAGATGTAATCCTGGAGGACCTAACTGCAGCCTATGACGCTATGTGGAACCAGAGCTTGACCTTTTAACTACTTTTGGTCATACCTGATCGCCAACAAGTGTGGTTCATCTAAAACATCATAGTCAACCGCAATATCCTCCTTAAGGACACAGTCTACCAAGTCAAATTTCTTCTATGTTAAACTTACTTGACCAACAAAGCTGATTCTGATTCCGAAGACAAGCCATGGTCAATCTAGTCGCCCAAGACGCCTGAGGAATGGAGTCCCCAAAGGCTTCGTACTGGCCCCCATGCAAAATCTACAATAGTAACCTCCCTTTAACAACATCACATAAGTACGGCTACACTGATAACCTGGCTCTTCTCTACTCTGAACAATGCTGGTCACAAGTAAAAGATGTGCTCGTCAAGGATATGGCACAATTGGCAACATACCTGCAGACACGGAGACTTAAGCGTAGTTTGGCAAAAACCACCAACACAGCCTTCCACCGGAACATCAACGAAGCTCACCGTCAGCTCACAGTACCACTCAACGGGTCACCCCTGCCTTAAAACCCCATCCCAACATATCTTGCGTTTAAACTGGGTTGGCTACTGACATTCAAATACCATCTTGAGCAGGGGTGGGCAATTAATTTTTACCGGGGGCCGCATGAGCAACCCGAGCACTGCTGGAGGGCCACACCGACAATATTTCAATTAAATTTTGCTTAAATTATTTTTGATATACCGTAAGATAAATAATAATATTTTCATTTAACCTAACTTATCTTTATACAAAAGCAGATTGCTTTTGATGGTTTTATTTTTAACAATTTCTTACACGACACTTCCTGATGTATAATACAATGCAAAAATTTAAATTTCTGTCACTTTATCCTGCATCCTCTTTGTTGTGAACGTAGCACGCCTGTTAGGTGATTGGCGAAGGAGGAAGCGTTGCTGTTGCGGAAATGAGGAGTGAGGATAGACGTGCGTGTGGAAAGAACAAGATAAGTTGAGCTGTGTTAGTATAGGTTGCTCAATAAAAGTTTAAAAAGAGCGTCAGACTTGGTGTGCACTTCTTCTGGATGCTACAATTGGTGTCAGAAGTGGGATTAAATGCCTCCCAGTTCCCCTTGCCATCAAACCTGGGAGTCTTCATTGAGGGCGGAATTCCCCCATGCCAAGCAGTGTGCGCTGCACCTGTAGACGCTGCCTCTCTCCTCCGTCCCTCCCTCCCGAACCCTCTCTCTCTCTTTGCGACGAGCTCCTCACGTGGCACGTACCTCCCGATGACATAGCAGGCTGAGCACACAAGCAGCGCAGTATGCACAAAGTTTTACTTCTGACACCAATTGTAGCGTCCAGAAGAAGTGCACACCAAGTCTGACGCTCTTTTTAAACTTTTATTGAGCAACCTATACTAACACAGCTCAACTTATCTCGTTCCTTCCACACGCACGTCCATCCTCACTCCTCATTTCCGCAACTAAAGAACACAACATCAACTTCAGCAGGTTGTTACATTATATTCTTTAAACACAGCAACATGTGTACCACACATTAAGCACACAGCTTTACCTTTAATTTCTGTAAAGAAATACTTGGCAGTCCATGTCTTGTTGAAAACACGCCATTCGTCATCAACTTTTCTCTTTTTAGCGTCTCGGGGATAACCGGACATCACTTGACGCTGTGCACCTTCACTCACAGGTTACACACGGACATACGCCCATAAATAACACTTTTCAAAATAAAAGCAGCACAGTTGTAATGCACGCACGACATAGATGTTTTTTTTAAATTTATTTGGTAATTTGTGATTGCTACTGTTCACATTCACTCACAATCGCACACGAGCATACGTCCACACGGAAGTAATACAAATAACGCTTTTCAAAACAAAAGCAGCACCGTTGTATTGCACACTCGAGATATACTTTTTAAAATTTATTTTGTAATTTATGATTGGCCTCACGCGGGCCGGACAGGGACGTTCAAAGGGCCGCAGAATGCCCAGGTCTGATCTTGAGTCTCTAAGAGATGAAGGGTTATCCAGAAACAGCTTTCTTCGCTGGCGAGCAGGGTCATGTTTAGTAGCCAACACATATGCTCTGATCTACAGTGCTGCAGAGCATGCTGTGCCAGTGTGTTGCAGGAATGTGCACACATGTAAGATTGACACCACATTTAATGACACACTGCAGATTATCCCTGGCTGCCCGCTACCTACCTCATCAGATGTTCTTCCCTGTACTATCCCATGTCTCACCCACAGCCTTGTGAACAGAGCCTCACTGGACTCAAGACATCGCCTACACAATCTTGTCCAGAACACCAAACTGGACCGCCGACGCCTACCTTCTCGCTGTCCTTTCTCCCATCACGCGGCCACTCTTTGTAGCGCCGACTTAAACGTCCTTGAAGCTTGGAGAGATTGCTGGCAGAAAATCAAGCGCCCCACTCAGTGTACCCAAACACAATGTTGCCACCTGGCGCCAAGCTAGCCCGCAGGGAATGGCTCATCCTAAGTTGAATACTAACTGGTGTTGGGTGCTTCAATCATGTGAGATACAGCGGTTGTGGCCACCAGCAGACTCGGAGGACCCACCGACCAGGGTGCACAGCACATCATATTTGAGTGCCCCATTCTGAGCCCACCAGAAAACTCAAGTATCAACCTGAACAACCGAAACTCAGATAGTGTACTGATTGTGAGGACTGAACCAAGCTGTGTAGATGTCAATCGAGCAAGAAGAACCCTAGTTACACATTTTGCTGTAATGGATTTGAGCAATTTCAACACCAGAAAAGTCCCCCTGCTCAAGTAAGCACATTCTGACTGTGGTCAGATGATACCAATGACAACTGAGCTGTGGCCTCAATTTGACTTGCTGAGTTTGGAGGCAGTAAAATGAGCAATGGTCCAAATAACACCATCCTTGCTTGTCAAACAGATCAAAACATTATTTTTGAGTTCTTTGTTGAAAGTCCAGGAAGACTTCCATGCATCGAGGGGCTGATGAATGGGGCCATGTACTGTAGAGTCTTTGATGAGAACCTCCTGGCTTCAAAACACAGAAGGGTTGTGGATGGGTCGATCCAGATGAAAATGACCAGAAGCTACAGAAGCCCATTAGGTTTCTGGAGTGGCCTCGCAAGTCTCTAGACCTTAATCCAATAAAAAACATGTCGAGCGAACTGAAACTTCAAGTTGCCAAGCGACAGCATCAAAACCTTTAAAACTTGGGAGTGTACACTACCGTTCAAAAGTTTGGGGTCACCCAAACAATTTTGTGGAATAGCCTTCTTTTCTAAGAACAAGAATAGACTGTCGAGTTTCAGATGAAAGTTCTCTTTTTCTGGCCATTTTGAGCGTTTAATTGACCCCACAAATGTGATGCTCCAGAAACTCAATCTGCTCAAAGGAAGGTCAGTTTTGTAGCTTCTGTAACGAGCTAAACTGTTTTCAGATGTGTGAACATGATTGCACAAGGGGTTTCTAATCATCAATTAGCCTTCTGAGCCAATGAGCAAACACATTGTACCATTAGAACACTGGAGTGATAGTTGCTGGAAATGGGCCTCTATACACCTATGTAGACATTGCACCAAAAACCAGACATTTGCAGCTAGAATAGTCATTTACCACATTAGCAATGTATAGAGTGTATTTCTTTAAAGTTAAAACTAGTTTAAAGTTATCTTCATTGAAAAGTACAGTGCTTTTCCTTCAAAAATAAGGACATTTCAATGTGACCCCAAACTTTTGAACGGTAGTGTATCTGTAAAGTAGACTAAATTCCTGTGCAACCCTGGTAACCAACTGTGGAAAAACATCTGACCTGTGTGCTTTTATTGAAATACTTACCAATATCACTCAAATGCAAATTCATTTATAGCAGGTTTGGGCAATTAATTTTTACCGGGGGCCGCATGAGCAACCCGAGCACTGCTGGAGGGCCACATCGACAATATTTCAATTAAATTTTGCTCAATATTATTTTTGATATATACCGTAAGATAAATAATAATAATAATAATAGTAATATTTCAACATAGTGTGTGTAACAGCATTCCATGACTAATATAAATAAACATTAATAATAAATGACAGTAAAATAAGCACACATATGACTGAGGAGTCAGTGTAACTTTGTGTGGTGTTTGAGTTGTCCGACTTTTTGTGTGGCCATAAACGCACCAGTGGTTTAGGGGTATGCGTGTTGGTGACAGATGACAAGTTGGTTTTGGCCTGGTTTGTACGGCAGAAAATGACTAGTTTTTCGAGATAGAATTGTTTTACTCATATTTTTGGTGTGGTTATGTTAGAATATAAACAGTTTTGTTCAATAAAGTGATCGATATAATTCCTGTCCTCGAAGCATCTCGATAGACGTTACAATAATTGAACGGTGTTCAATTGAACGGTGTTGACGAACACCGTTAGGGCCGCTTGTTGTCACTGTCACTCAAAGTTGCATTGCAAAATTACATAGAATAAATATGTTTATTTTGTTTAGAATTCAGATGGGATTTGATTTGGTGCGCGGCCTATATTTGCTGCGCGCAGCGGACACTTGAGCAGTGCGCAATTGCGCAGGCACGCACCTTAGAGGGAACGTTGCTTTGCAGTCCATGTCTTGTTGAAAACACGCCATTCTTCATCAACTTTTCTCTTTTTAGCGTCTCAGGTGTAAACCGTGCATCACGTGTCGCTGCATGTGCACCTTCACTCACAGGTTACACACGGACACACGCCCATAAATAATACTTTTCAAAATAAAAGCAGCACAGTTGCATTGCATGCACGACATAGATGTTTTTTCAACTTTATTTTGTAATTTGTGATTGCAGCTGTTCACATTCACTCACAATCACGCACACGCATACGTCCACACGGAAGTAATACAAATAACGCTTTTCAAAACAAAAGCAGCACCGTTGTATTGCACACTCGACATAGATACTTTTTTAAATGTATTTTGTAATTTATAATTGGCCTCACGCGGGCCGGACAGGGACGCACGAAGGGCCGGATGCGGCCCGCGGGCCGCAGAATGCCCAGGTCTGATTTATAGGCTTTGTTTTTTTTAATTGTTGATTTTCTGTTCCTTGTCTTGTTCATCTAATAGTAATGATCTGGATGCATGCTCTGTGTTACGATGTTAAAATTAAATCCCTCTTTAATCTGGGATTAACAGAGTATTAATATAGTTTAACATCCACTATACATTGAACATTTGCATGTTTTATTTGTCATATACTGCAAAAAAGGTTACTTGCCTTCATATCCTCCGACTCACCTAAAAAGGGTCCAATAGTAATCAAAATGTGTATTGGTCAAATGAAACAATAGTAACATTTATATTTCCCACCCAAAAGGCAAAAACAAAACATAAGTGGCTTTTGTAATGGATTTAATCAAATGCATTAAAAATTTAATTTGACATCATCTACTGAACAATATGCAGTTTTTCAAATTTGTCAATAGTTTTTTACACTTAACAGAAATAATAAAACTGAAAATCACATGAACCATAAACAAAATACTTGTCATTAAGAACAAAAGCGAATATATTTTTAGAACAAGAGGTCATGGTCATCAACGGGATAGACTAAAAACAGGCTCCAAAGTCTGCAAAATAAAGCTTGATCCAGGGCATAATTATTATATACAATTTTACAGTTCAAAAATATTGTACAAGATGTATATGAACAAATAACTTCAAGAACAATTGTGGCCAATGTATTTGATACAAAGTCCAATATCCATATTTACAAAATCAGTAGACTGTCCCTAAGTGGATATAACTTGTGTGGAGGTCTATTACAGTTTATGAAAGGAAATGAGTAGATGTTATACATTTGCTATTGTTTTGAGGGCAGGTGTGTAAGTTGATGTTCCTCCAGTAAGTGAGGAAAAGCGAAAGCTTTGTCACATTCTGTGCATTCATACACAATTTGCCCAACATGACTCTCTTGATGCAGTTCAAGCTGAGCAATGCGTGCAAATGACTTGTAGCACATATCGCAGCGATGCAGCCCTACCTCTGTTTCAGCGTGCTTTCTCATGTGCTGCGACAACTCTTGTGGTGTGTTGAACTTTTGACTGCACTTGGAACATTTTAACAGTTTTTTGTCTGGTGGAGCCATGTTTTGGTCAGGCAGGTTTAAGTGCACCTTTCTCACGTGATTTCGAAGAGAATGCCTCCAAGCAAAGGTCTTCTCACAGTGCGTGCATTTGAATTGCTTCTTATTTTGCACATTGCCGTGTCTTGTGTTCTGATGCTCTAATAAAGCACTTTTTGAAGAAAACTGCATTGCGCAAGCTGGGCAGTAGTAATTTTCCTCCACGGTGACGTCAACTTCCTCCTCCTCAACAGGTACCTTGTAGGTAGTTTCAGCACAGGACTGTCCTTGTTGATGGGTACATGGGTGCTGGTGGAGAGCATCACGTTCCAAAAATATCTGGCCACAACCTGTGCATTCAAAATTTGCTGCAGATCCACTATGACTTTGCTCATGTTCCTCAAGCTTACTTGCAGAGGAAAGGGTAATGTTGCACAATTTGCACTTCAGGGTCTCAACGGACTTATGAGAGCTCATGTTCTTGTCTGTTACTGGATGCTCATTTTCATGGGTTTTCAAATGGCTGAGCATTTGGTCAAAGGAGGAACAGGTGGTATTGCAGTGGTTACATACATGTGTATGATCAGGCTGCGACTGTTGATGGATGACTTTGTGCTTTTCCAGGTGAGATGCATGCAGAAAATGTTTATTACAATCTAAACATGGAAATAGCCTCTCATTGGATATCCAGCATCCATGCTCTGAAAGATCCTCTGGGTCTTTGAAGCGCTCATTACACAAACCACAGCGATATTTTAGCTGGACTTGTCCCAGTGAACTTTCCGAAGGAGAAGCAGACCTTTTACTTTGCTGCAAAGCAGGCGAAGGTTGCTTGTTTGACACTGGGTGTGTTTTCCTGTGCTCAGCTCTACTACTCTTGGAGAGGAATACTTGATTGCATATGTCACATGGAAAGTTCTCTTCCCGGTGAGTAGACATGTGTTCTGCTAGCTGTGAGGGTCCCGCAAAGCTGAGCTGACACTTGGAGCAACGATGAGGACGACTCTTACCATGACTGTGTTTATGTTTCCGCAGGGCAAAGTGGGACACAAAGCCTCTTCCACACACCTGACACTGCAATTCAGACTTGTGCATTCGTTTATGCTGCTCCAACTGGGACGCCTGGAAAAAACATCTGCCGCATTCCGAACATTCATGAGGTTTTTCCCCAAGATGACATTTTTGGTGATCCTCAAGGTTTTCCGAGGTTGGGAATGTCTTTCCACATACATGACATGGGAAGTATGGCGCAGAGTCACTGTTGTCACTATTACTTCCATCGTTGTCGCTTTCACTGGTTACACTAGCTTTACTGCTGCCCTCAGTGTTCTGAATGTTATTCCGCTCTTTGGGATGACATTCTTTGTAGTGTCTTTGTAGAGACTTTTTGCTTAAGTATGCTTTCTTACAGCAATTACAAGAAAATGTATTTTTGTGATGGTCTTCACCGTAATGGTAGCAGAGGGACTGTTTTGACCAAAACCTCTGACCACAGAGTTTGCAAGGGAATGGTCTTACTGGGTCATGGAATGTTTTGTGGGTATCCAATTCAGATGAAGTGTAAAATGACTTGGGACAGTCAGAGCAGGAGAATTCCTTATGTAGACCATGCATCTTCATGTGTTTATCAAGAATTGCTTGGTTAGAAAAAATTCGCCCACACTTTGGACAGGTATTGAGCTTTTTTGTTTGCTCCTCCCTTCCATGGTCCTCTAGGTGACTGATGAGCATCAGGCCATCAGTGAAACTCAAATCACATTCAGAACATTGGTACTGAACCACTTTCTTCTCATTGTTTCCACTGCTTTGCACCGAAACGTCATTTGGGCTTTGTGAGTCAACTTTGCAAGAAAACTTGGTCTGCAAAACGCCAGTCCCTGTTGTTTCTGAATGGTCTTTGAAAACTAGAATTGACTCAGGAACTTCCAGATCAAGATCTGCTTTTAGAGGGCTTTCTATATGCCTTGCAGCGCCATGTCCTTGCCGACATTTCCTGTTATGGTTTCGAAGTAGATTCTTATTCCAAAAGCCTTTCTTGCATATTTTACATTTAAAAAGGCTCTCCTTAGAATGCACACGAGAATGACCTTTGAGTCCAGCTTTATTTTCAAAGGACATATTGCACACTTGGCAAACCAGTGATTCAGAAACATTGCCAACAATTGCTGTGTCCAGTTTACAAGTCAAATTAATGCCTTGACTGGGCTGTTTGTCATCCAATAGCTCTTCGTCAATAATTGGTAGCTTTGACAGATGATGTTGAAGAGGAGCAGGAGACACTGTTGGATCCATTGTTTCCAGTTTGTGTGAACTCAAAAAATGTTCTTGAAGCTGAGAAAACAAAGAAAACTGTGAACTGCAGTATGCACAAGAAAAGCCCTTCAGGCTTTGACCGGTTGCTTCTTTGTTCTGTCCAACTGCTGACAAGTTGGACATTTTAGTGCAGTTCTTTTCATGATCCACAAGTTTGTTTGCGTTTCCCTGTTTCATGGAGCATTTTCCCTGGTTCATGGAGCATTTTCGAAAATGACGCTGCAAATAGTCCCGTCTAATGAATCGCAAGCCACAATCACAAGCAAACGGCTTTTCTCCTGTGTGCAGCCGGGTGTGGACCAGCAGCTTTGTGTTGGAATCAAAAGCACGAGGGCAGTAGCTGCAAGTGAAGTTGTGCTTTTTGTTATAATAGGGCTGGAGTTTCTTCTGAAGTCTGCTCTCTTGGAGTGGCTTGATGGAATTTTCTGTTGCTGGAGTTTCCTGTGGAGTATTTGTTTCCTTTGAGACGTTTCTGCATTTTTTCATCTTCCGATGACTTTTCAGAGATTTTTCATGAGAAAAACCTGCATCACAACGTGTGCACTTGAATAATTTCACAGTATGGAACAGTGTCACATGGCGGGAGAGTTTAGATTGAGCTGGGAAACTCTTAGAACAGACGTCACAATCAAATGTGTCTTGTGTAGCCTCATTTTCACTGGGAAACTTGTTTTGCCAGCCCTTGCCAACATCATCTAAGCTTATTTTGGGGATGCAGACTGCCAACCGTAATCGTTTTCCTTTACAATGAGCCTGGTGTACTTTAAGATAATCATATCTTGAAAAGCAGCTGTCACAAGCTTTACATCGATAAGGATTTACCTCATTGTGTGTCAAAATGTGACGTCGCAGGCTACGTGGCTTAACGAAGGTTTTTGTGCAGAATTTGCATTTCAACTGATTGCCGACTTTTTCTGGAGATTGCTGCCCTTCCTCTTGGTGAGCCGGCATTTTCAACAGACTTGTCAAAGCAGCACTTTCAGCATTTGACTTTTCCTTCTTGGAAGCAACATTACAGTTCTCTTCATGTCTCAACTGCAAGTGCATTGCTGAAAACCGTTGGCCGCAATGCGTACATGGATACGGCTGAACACCAGTATGTGTCACACTATGTTTAAAAAGTACAGATCTGAACCTAAACCTCCGAGTACAGTAAGGACATCTAAATGGAAACATCCGGGATGCATGGGACTGGGATGCATTTTTATTTGCATTTAGGTTTTTCTCTGTGGTGATTTTGCTGGCGTTACCATTAGAACATGAGCCATTGTTGTGTTCTGACTTTTGTACACATGTCTTCTGATGTTCAATTAATTTGTTTCCTCCGAAGTATGTCCCACAATTTAAGCAGCAACGCAGAGTATTTAACTTGTGGCCCTGGTAATGAGCCAACAGGTATGATTTCTTAGTAAATAATCGGGAACATATGGAACACTGAAGAGTTGACCCCGTGGTAAGGTTTGGTATTTGTTTGAGACTTGGCATACATCTTTTGATGTGATTTTTCAGGTTCACTTCTCGAATGAAACGTCTTCCACAGTTTGTACAGGAGTAAGGTTTATTTGCGTCGAAGTGTTCCTCTGGGATGCTTTGGTCGGCATTATCATTAGAAGATGAGCCATTGTTGAGTTCTGACTTCTGTACACATGTCCTTTGATGTTCACCATGTTTATTCAATCCAAAGTACATCCCACAATTTAAACAGGGACGCAGAGTATTCAACTTGTGGCCCTGGTAGTGAGTCAACAGGCGTAATTTCTTTGAAAATTTTCTGGAACAAATGGAACACTGATTAGTAGACCCCCTGACAAGGTTTGGTCTGGGTTTGGGACATAGCGCACACTTCTTGATATGATTTTTCAAGTACACTTCTCGAATGAAACGTCTTCCACAGCCTGTACATGAATAAGGTTTCTCTCCTGTATGTTTGTCCATGTGGTTTAACAAATATCGGCGGGCAATAAATGTCTTATTGCAAAAAGGACATTTACATGATGCCGTTATGTGTGTAAGGCAATGTTTTCTGAGTACATAGACATCGTCAAATTTTTCTTTGCAAAGGGAACACTGCAGATCTTGTTGGTCACTTGGTTCTTGTTGAGATTTCAAAGACTGCAGTGGTTCCTCTTTCAAGAGAGGTGCCTTGCCTTTTGCAGTTTTATGTACTTTTAGATGTCTAAGGAGTTCTGCAGCATTCTGAAATTGTTCTTGACAGTCTTCACATGGGAGACTTTTTCCTTTATGATATAAGTTAGCATGCTGGAGAAGATGCCTGGAATTCGGAAGGACCTTTTTGCAAAGTGTGCACTCTATTGTCTGATGGACAATTTTGTGACCCAATAGGTGGACACGTTTTTTGAATCCTCTTGCACACTGCAAACAGCGGTATGGTCTTTCACCTCTGTGACAGCTTTCATGTTTCTTTAATGATTGTAATGTGTTGAAGTATTTTTCACAATACTTGCAGGTCAGTGACGGATCAGCCATTTCTTCTTCGGATTTCATACCATTCTCTTTCTTGCTTTCGTCAGTCTTTGTGCTGCTGGATGGTGTAAGTTTTGACTTTGTGGACAAAACAGAAGACTTGTACTTGATAATTTTGCCAGTAATTGCAGACTCATGCCTCTTCATATGTTTGTAGAGTCCAGATACTTTCTGGAAAACTGCTGGACAAAGGTTACATTTGTAGGAGTGTTCATTTTCTAATGTTAAATTTGATTGCACTTTAGTTTGTTTGTTTTCCAATGGTATTTTTTCCTTCTCATTGTCCTTTGACTTTTTTATTTCCTTAACATAGGGTTTCTCTTTGGATAAACGGGTAATACACTCTCTGAGGCAGGAGGCTTTTATATGCCTGTATCTGTTGCCTGAAGCAGAGAACGTAGCATCACACAGTGGACATCTGTATCTATTACCAATTTTGTTCTTTTTATGACCAACAGCCAATTTGACACAGTCCCGTAAATGTCTAGATCTGTTGTAAGAGTACATGAAAAGTCGTGGGCACAAAGGGCATTGATATTTTCTGTTTTTTGTTTCATTTTTGCAATTGGCTTTTACTATGTGTTTTTCAGTGGCGTTCTCACTGTATTTTTCAGTAGGTTTCTCCATGTATTTTTTAGTGGATTTCATGGTACTATGATCTTGCCAAACAGCTGAACTTTTTCCTTTGTGTATCCTGTAAACATGCCTTTTGACTTTCTTTAAAGTTGAGAATATTTTGCCACACTGGACACAGACATGACCTTTGGAGACATCAACCATTTTCACGCGACATTCAGGCAGATTCTCATGTGGTGTCCTTTGTGTTACGACTTGTGGTGGTTGTAATGTAGAGTCATGTTTTTCTGGACTGATAACTTCATGGTCACTTGGTTTTCCATCTGGACTTACTGTTTTTGCAGTCTTGCATCTACCAGGTATAGTTTTGTGTTTTACCAAGCTAGAATTGTGTGAAAAATAAGTGCTACATGTGTTACACTTATAAGGTGTTCCGCCAGTGTGACGCCGCATGTGTTTCAAATACACAAGCATTTGTGAAAATGTGAAGTTGCAAAAGCTGCAAAAATAACGCCCTTTCCTTTTAGGCATGTGAGAACCTGAAACATGTTTAGTTTGTTTAGCTATCTCACCCAAATGTTTGTCTGATTTGTCAGTCATCAGGTATTGATCTGCTGTCCTGGAAAACTGAAAGTTCGGCACTGAATGTTGACAATGGTGATGTTCAATTAAATGATCGACAATATGGGTTTTGTGCTCACAAACTGCACAATGGTACAAAGTACTCTTTGAAATGACAGGCTCAATTTTTTCAATGATTACAACAGGTTGCAAGCGTTTTCTCATTTGTAAAGAGGATTTTAGAGGAGTACCTTGTTTTTCTGACTCTGCCATGCTGTAACTGTTCGGTCTGAGATTACAGGTTTCCTCTTCTCCCTTTGATTCACTTGAGTCTTCTCTTGACAGATGCTCACTTCCCTTGAATGTGTCCATCCCTTCGAGCGACATACATCCTGTTAGCTTTTCTTGTTCTGTGGTCACAGAGCTTTGATGAAGTGACATTTGCCGACATGTTGAAGAGATTTCATTTGGTCTTCCTGAATCATTATCCAGGCAGAATAAAGCATCATGGTTTGAGTCGTCTTTCTGTGAGCAGGTGTCTAAATCCTTTGGAATACCATCCTCATTGCACATATCCAGTTTGGAAAAGTTACTTGCAACACATTTGGAGGATGTGCTCACCTTCTCTTGGACACCCATACTTTCCTCTTTGACAAAAAAGTTTGTGTCTGTACTTGAGCAGGGTAGTTGTGGGAAGACGTCTTTGCTTGAGTTATTGGAATTTAAAGAGAAATCTGAATTACTACAATAACTCTGCTCATCACTGGCATCATTCAAATGACCATCACTCATTGAGGCCGTGCTCTGAGCGTCATCCAGAACAACTGTTTTAGAATAGTGATTCTTAGATAACTGTAACCCAGAACCAACATATTGACTGTTGCTCTCAACCATACTTGTGCAGTGTGACCCAAGTGGATGTGAGATTTGAGGGCTTTTGGGCTGCAATTGATTATCCTGACCATCTGTCTCAGGCTGTGACAGCATGTTTTCCATTCCCATGTTTCTATCATGAACACTGGAAGATGTGATTTTTGTTTTTCTCTGTACATTGAAGGTTTCTTCACACAGGGACTCTAATTCTTTTTCTTTGTGTTGTAAATTACTTGTTGACTTGTCATCAAGTGTCAACATTTCTTTTTTCTTATCAATGACTCTCGAATATTCAACTAATGAATGTGAATTTTTTTCTTCCCCTTGTAGGACATCACCCCTTGGCTGGTCGCCAAGTGTCATATTTACTTTTTGGGGATCAATGTAACCAGGATTGTCACCCAATGAATCAGATTCTTGGTCTTCCAGTTGGAGACTGTCACTCCCTGCCAGATCACTTTGTGTGTTATTTATTTTTTGCTGATCAATAGCGTTAGGGTTGTCAAACCCTTCATTTTCAGTTTTGCATGTCTCCTTGGTTACTGTCGCTAGTTCATCCATATGCTCTTCCATTTTTGCAAATAAGGTTTTTGCACATGCGGGTAGAGTTATCTGCTCATTTGTATCATCTGGGTGATTCTCCATGCCAGTCAAGTATTCACTGTCGCTTATTGAGATGTCTGAATAGGGTCCTTCGTTGTGACCTTTCTCTGAATTTTTTGCTTGTTCTTCAATTTGACCTTCCAATTTATCATCAGCGTCTTTAACTGACCCAATCTCTTTGGTTGAAAAATCAGTTTCTTGTACACATTCACCCATATTTTCTCCAACAGTCAGTTTTGATGAATCTGAGTTCATGGCATTAATTTCATTTGAAAATTTCACACTTTCAGTGTGAGTGAACAGCCATTCAGATGGACTTTGTTTTTTAGTAGAATCAGTTTCAGGCTGTTGAATTGGTATAGTTAAAGGAAATGTACATGAAGGCTGTGTTTCACTGACCTCTGTGTCTGAGCAACTACTAACGTCCGAATAGTCCTCAAGCAGGGATGTAGCTAAAAGTTCACAGTTTTGCTTGAGTCCTTGTAATTCAGTTGAAAACGATGAAGGGAGAGGTCCAGATGATGATAATCCATTTGTAGCTAAATTTTTAATGTCAGCATCTCCACATTTCAACAAGGGATTCTTTGACATGTGTTCTCCATCTGTTTGCCAAGAGGGTTCCTTAAATAAGGTTTCGTAAACACAGTCCGAACTGGAATTTCCAATATTGGAATTTGAGTAATAGTTTGTATCAAATGTCGACTGTGGTATAGGGTCAGCAAGTGAAGCTGTAGAGTTAGGAAACTCTTGCTGTCCAATGAAGTTCTGTATATGATGTGGAAGACTTTCTTCTGGTTCAGATGTCCTAAAAGTCTTGGGCTCTGATGATACAGGTGTAAAGTTTTGAAAATATGAGTCCCACTCATGAGCCATTATCCTCAAGGGTTTAGAGATTGTGTATATTCCCCCTAAAATTAAAAAAGCATGACATTATAAAACATACAACAAAAATCCTAAAATGAATAAGATTATTAAGTCCCACCTTTTCTTGATTGAAGAAACAATTGGGCTCTTTAGGATAAGGGTGACATCTAATGTAGGAATCTGAAAATTTAAAGAAACAGCAACCCAGTAAATATTTAGCAGTCAATCACTTTCATACACAGAATAGATTATTCCTGCCTAAAGCAGAGTTGCCAATGCTCCAGGATTCTGTGGAAGACATCCCCAGAATTGCCCTTGTCTATAGACATCCTGGCGGAAGCAAAAAAAATCTCCCGGGATTTGTCATTAAAATTGTGAAAATAAGAAATAGTGTGAATGATATGGCCCTATAAAATCAGTTTTATTTCTCTCCAAATTATGTTTAGTTATCCACCTTTCACACTTATTGTACTACCATGAAGTGTGTTCTTTTGAAAAATATATATAATAAATAACATTTAATAAAATATTTGTTAATTAAATGCAAAAATACACATTTATTGGTGAAATACCTCAATAAACAATTTTGTATTTTAAGTCAAAGCATAATAATTTTTTAACATTTATGTACCAATGAGTGTTTATGTAGGGCACTTTTTGAAACTTTTATTTTGTTAGCGCAGTCTGACCGGATAATGTGTACAGCACTGGACTGGTGGAGGCTGGAGGTGCGGTGCACTAAAGCCATGGGTGTCAAACTCTGGCCCGCGGGCCAAAATTGGCCCGCCTTGTAATTCCACTTGGCCCTTGAGGCGATATCAAATTAACACTAGAGCTGGCCCACTGTGCCGATTAAATACAGCGGCGGCGCCGTGGTAACACTGCATTTCACCGCTAAATCTCATACTTGCCAACCCTCCCGGGAGACTACCAAATTTAAGTGCCCCTCCCGAAAATCGTCACGTCCGCTTTTCACCCAGTCCAACAATGCTGGCCCAGTCACATAATATGTGCGGCCTCGGCATGCACACACACGTGAATGCAACGCATACTTGACCAACAGCGATACAGGTTACACTAAGGGTACCCGTATAAATAACTTTAACACTGTTAGAAATATGCGCCACACTGTGAATCCACACCAAACAAGAATGACAAACACATTTTGGGAGAACATCCGCACCGTAACACAACAAAACAAATACCCAGAATCCCATGCAGCCCTAACTCTTCCGGGCTGCAATATACACCCTGCTACCACCAAACCCGCCCCCCCAACCGACGCACGGAAGGGGGGTGGGGGTGGGGGTTGGGGGGGGGTGTTGGTGGAAGCGGGGATGTATATTGCAGCCCGGAAGAGTTAGGGCTGCATGGGATTCTGGGTATTTGTTTTGTTGTGTTTATGTTGTTACGGTGCGGATGTTCTCCCGAAATGTGTTTGTCATTCTTGTTTGGTGTGGATTCACAGTGTGGCGCATATTTGTAACAGTGTTAAAGTTATTTACACGGGCACCCTCAGTGTAACCTGTATCGCTGTTGGTCAAGTATGCATTGCATTCCCGTGTGTGTGCGTACAGAAGCCGCACACATCTTGTGACTGGGCCGGCACGTTGTAAGTATGTATGAAAAGCAGACTTGACGTCAGCTCGTAGAGGACGTTAAACGCAGTGCCTTTAAGGCACGCACTCAAGACTGTGGTCCGGGTAGACTACGAGATATAATGACTGATGAACAACATCGTTCGATAATGAAGGTTGCCTCAGCCCCGACATTAATGAACTAGCATCCAAGAAAAGATGCCAGGTATCTGGCTTGGGCACATCATATTAGATCAGTGTGTAGCAAACTGAGAAGTTTAAAGTCCTGAATGGTTGATTTATTCATTGTGATTTTATTTTCTAATTTATTAGCCTGTGGAAAAAGTTAATGTTGATATTTACCTCAGAAGGCTGCAAATACAAAATAGGCATTACATTTTTATTTAAATTGTATTTGATATGCCATTGATATTTTTTACTTATTATTATTATTATTTGAAACTCGATTTTGCATGTCACTATAAAGTTATATAAGCCTTGCTTGTTCAATATTCAATGCAAAACTTGTTTGGGTCCCTATTAAAAGGTTAATTTGTTCAACCTTGGCTCGCGGCTTTGTTCAGTTTTAAATTTTGGCCCACTCTGTATTTGAGTTTGACACCCCTGCACTAAAGGGTGCTAGATGGCTGCTATATTTTTGAGTGTATAGACAACTCGAGGCAATTGAGAAATAAATGAAGAAAAAAAAAAAAAAGTGTGCCTCTCAAACTAAGGACGCCGTCCTGTCTGTACTTTAAGATTGCAATAGTGGTGCCGTCTACAACAATCCAAGCTGATCAGATGTGTTGTGGGAGTATAGGTTGTCCTGGCTTGCATTAGCGTTTTAGTTTGTTTGCAGACTTACTGTATCTGGTGTTTCAAGTGGCCGTTTTGACATTGTTTAATCTCGGACGGGATAGTTGATTGTTTTGGGGACACATGAGCAGTCCCGAGCACATGATTTCGCCAGACAAATCTTCCTTCTCCTCATGATGACAGTATTTTTAGTCATATCTATGTACATTTCTGTGATATCCCACGTTAAACAGCAGATTCTGGTTTTATTGGCCCATTTTGTGATTCTTTCCGCGACTCCTTTAAATCATAGGGCCCGAGAATGTATCATAACTGTCAGATTCCCAGTTTGTCTGTGTCTTATTTTACAAAATGCAACATTCTCTTACAACGGGCTCAATCTCTGTGTCTCTCTTTCTTCTGGCAAAACTCAAAACTACTTTTCGCCTCCACAACAGACATCACTTCCCATCCTTGTCCCTTAATTCATGCCCTCCAGTCAAGACACTAGCTAGAACCCAAAGGCGTCTATGACAAAACTGACATGACTTGTGGTAAAAGGTTTGTGACTTGTGGTTATTGTTATTCTCACGGCATTCAACTGATCAGTAGTGTTAAAAGACGTTTAGCCTCTCATCCGAGTAGTTTTCATCAGTTCATGCTCATATACCTAGCTTGGACAGATCTCGTCTGGGAGCTTGCTGCCAAGGTTCTGACTATTTATCCTCTAACATGAGGAGCGTATGCACAGGAAGGAATGCTTATGTTCTTTTGTGGTGTAAAACAGAATGTGTCCAACAAATGTTAACCATACAATCAAAACGTTTATAAACTAAATCGAATCACATCACATCGAATCGTTCATACACTAAATCGAATCAAATCAAATAATTCATACACTAAATCGAATAAAATAAATTCATTCCATTTTATATACTTTTAAAAAAAAATTTGTTATCACATCTTAACTCATGAATTGTGATTCGAATTGAATCGTCCATCACAAAGAGATTTACATCCCTAATATCTAGATACATGCATCCATCCATCCATTTTTTTCCCTACCGCATTTCCCTCTTGGGGTCACAGGGGATGCTGGAGCCTATCTCAGCTGCATTCGGGCGGAAGGCAGCTTATAGCCTGGACAAGTCGCTAGAACAATACAATTCAGAAACAATACATTTTTAAAAGATAACAATTGATTCGGTAGAATTATATGTAATTTGATTCGATGCAATATGGTACAGTTCCTTGTTTAGAGTAGACATCCATTTTAAATTATACATTATCCTAGGTCATTTTTATAAACGTGGCACTGTTTATATTCAAATAAGTACCCATTCCAGAAAACCAGCGGGTTTGGTTTTTTTACATGACATGCCATACCATGCAGTTGTTTATTACTGTAACACACTTCCAGCACCTTGGAATGCCCCCTCACAATGAAAACATACTTAATATGTTATTTTTACTATTGGAAGAAATTGGTAAAATACTGTCAATTTGGTATCTTGTACCAAAGCTCCAATGGCTATATCATGTCCCTCATTCTGCACAACACTGTACAGCCTCATGTCCTCACCAATGAAGCAGGCTATTGAAGAGGTTAATATCTTTGCTCAAGCTGAGTTCTGGCAAATTCTTGCTTGAAAGAAGCCCCGAATATCCATGTCTCTGAGCTAACTGTACTGGCATTCTCACCTGTATGTCATATATGCACTTTTGAGACATGAGAGTCTTGTTTAGAGTTCAGTTTAAACTAGCCAATTTACAAGATTGCACTTAAAATCTGTTTTTTACGATTAAGTGAAACAAAGAAGAACATTTCAATTTTGTAATCAAAACATTTTCCTTAAGTGCAGATCGAATCGAATTTAATCATTATTCAAAAACTTTAAGAATCAAAATCGAATCAATTTAGGAAATTGTCCGTGATACCCAGTCCTAGTGTCAACTAGTTGCCATAAAAGACAGAGGCAGAAAATACTCTGAATACCAAAAGTGTAAAACCGAAGAAGATAAACAACCCAATAATAACCTCCAATCACTCCTTTTAACACTCAAAAAGCAATGCAATAAATTAAGAAATAAGTCAACCAACCTAACTAAATCCTTAAAAAAAAAATTACATTAACGACAAAATAGAGGAAAACATAAATAAGCCACATGGGCTCTGGAAAATCCTCAACAACCAGCTTCCTGGCTGCAGCCAGAAACTCAAAACCAGACTCACCAACATCAACATCAAGGAGGGTGACTCCCTCATTACAGACAAAATGGAGGTAGTAAGCAGACGTAACACCTTTTTCACCAGCATAGCCCCAACTCTAGTCAACAAGCTGTCCACCACTCTGGTCGCTTTGGTGTAGAACACATTAAAGCCTTCTACAGAAAGCTAGGAGTATCCAACAATGATTTCAAACTAGAAATGGTCTCAGCTGACGAGGTGCTTAAAAATTTGAGCACGCTCCACCCAAACAAGGCCACCGGCCTTGACAATATCCCCTCCAGATTCCTCAGGGACTCTGCCACCACCATTGCCCCAATCATCACATACATAATAAACCTCTCCAATTACACAAGGCTAAGTACCAAAAGATTTCAAGATAGCAAGAGTAACTCCCCTCTTTAAAAAAGGAAGCAAATTAGAACCTGGCAACTACCGACCTGTTTCTATTCTCAGTTCCATTTAGAAAGTAATAGAAAAAATTGTTTTTGAACAGGTCAATAGTTACCTTGCCACTAAAAAATGTGTACAAATTCCAATCCGGCTTCAGAACTAACCACTCCACTGACACATGCCTTCTCTATCTGACCAACCACATCAAACATGAGGTGGACGCGGGCAAATACTGCGGCATGGTCATGCTGGACCTTCAAAAGGCCTTTGACACCGTTAACCACGCTATACTGTTGGATAAGCTCAGAGCAATCTGATTTGATAAAACCTCATCGAGCTGGATGCAATCTTACTTGGAGGGGAGGAAACAGGTGGTAGAGGTGAACGGCACCGTGTCCCCCCCCCCCCCTCTCAGTAAGTTATGGAGTCCCCCAAGGCAGTATATTAGGGACTTTACTGTTCCTAATATACATAAACGACATGTCATCAGCATGCGACTGTGAATTGTTCCTGTTTGCGGATGACTCGGCCCTGCTGGTATCCGGCAAGGACAAGTCACAGGTGGAGAAAATCCTCAGTGCTGAACTCTGTAGAATTTGCACCTGTCTCGCTGACAACAAGCTATCCATACACTTGGGTAAAACAGAATCCATCCTTTTTGTGTCCCACATTAAGAAAGTCAGTGACTTCACTATAAAAGTGTTATCACCAGGAAAGATGAGGTCACCTACCTAGGTTCCATTCTAGAGGCCAATCTTTTCTGTGATAAAATGGCAACCAAGGTAATCAACAAGGTCAACGAACGAACAAGATTTCTCTACAGAATCTCCTCTCTGGTCAACAAAAGCACCATGAAGATTCTAGCGGGAACTCTCATTCAACCCTTTTTCGATTACGCATGCACCTCCTGGTACCCCAGCACCTCCAAAACCTGCTGGCACGGTCACTCTCCCAACTTTGCCACGCCGTCCCCAACAACACCAGGGGGAGCTCCACTAACCACGTTAAACCCAGATTCCGATCTAACAAAGGTCTTAACTCATTCTCCTTCTATGCCACATCAATATGGAATGCACTCCCAACAGGTGTAAAAGAAAGGGCATCTCTATCCTCCTTCAAAATTGCACTAAAAGAACACCTCCAGGCAACTTCAACCCTTAACTAACACCCTCCCTCTTCCACATCCCACCTCCCCGGATTGTAAATAATCAAATGTAGATACTTATTCTCATGCTTTCTGATCTCTCTCTCTATGTCCACTACTTGCTGTACATATCCTACAAAGTCAGACCTACACTGTTTCAATGTCCATTTCTCTGATGATACAATTGTTGATGACTGAAGTGTTGATATCAACCAAACTGGCAGATAGTGGCGTATGTCGTCCGGCGCTGTCTCCGTCTTGGTGAACGTCACGTGTGTTCGCCTTCTGTCATCCACTGTTCCCACGCAGTTAGCAGTCTAGCTTCGACACCAATATCTAGCGGCTGGCGTTCTTTTGTCAATCCACCCGGAATGACGGCGAGTATTGAATTAAGCGCGTAAGCGTGTCTCTTAATGTGATGTTATGAGCTAGCGAATATAACAACTACACTACCCAGCATGCAACGGTAGTGACGAGCATGTGCGGTAGCCCTGAGAAGCGTTGTTGTATGCCGGCAGTTAGAATGTGGTTATGAGCACGCTGTTAGTAAACGTTGAGAACTCAGCCAACACGCCTCGTCTGTATTATTTATAATTAGACTGACAACACACTTAATAGGAGCCATTTTGGGGTCTTTACTTAAACACACAAATGGAAAGAAACGTCACATATCCCGCCATGCACCGCACGCTTCTTTTTCTACGGGGGCAGCTGCTTAAAAAAAGATGGCGGCTGTTTACGGTAGTTGCGAGACCTAAACTTTATGAAAATTAATATTAATATTAATCCATATATAAGGCGCACCGGATTATAAGGCGTACTGTCAGCTTTTGAGAAAATCTGTGGTTTTTAGGTGTGCCTTATAGTGCGGAAAATACGGTAAAGAAAAAGATTTGGTTCTTTATTCGAATCCCTGGGAACTAATCCCGTGTCACAGGAAATGTCCTGTGGCAAGTCATTCATTCGGTGGCAGATACAGAAGCAGCAACAATGGACCGGAAAAAACGCTCCAAGTCATGGCTTCACTATACTAAGAAATACGACGAGGAAACTGCTATCTGAAATTATTGCCAGGCTTTGCTTTCCTGTAAGGAAAGCAGTACAACAAACATGTTTAGGCCGTAAATAACTGGCATGGCGCCAGTCACGGTCACTCGCCTCCTGCTGCCATTTCTGGTTTGGGATTTTGGCGAGGAACAGCTGCTGTGCACCACCACAGTGTTTGCCCTCCATCTCGCCAAGGAAGACTGCTTTGGGTATCTTCGAGTCTTTAATTCTGGCCACGTGGCCGGTCCAGCTGAGTTGCTGTTGTAGCAATGTAGACTCGAGGCTGGGCAGCCAAGCTCGCTGCAGGACCTCCTCGTTGGTGACGTACTCCTACCACTTGATCCCCATGATGTAACGCAGGCGGCCTTGATGGAATCGCTCCAGCAGCCTGGTCTGCTTGCGGTATAGCACCCAGGTCTCGCAGCCGTGCACTAGGGTAGAAATTACTACTGCGCGGTAGATCTGGATCTTTGTTGAAAGGAGGACTGAGTGGTTCTACAAACTTTCTTGTGCAGGCGTCCGAATGTACTGCTGGCCCGGGCGGGTCTGTTGTCAAGGTCTTTGCTGACGGTTGCATTGTCAAAGATGCTGCTGCCTAGGTACGTGAAGTGCTCCACCACGTTTAGGCTGGTGCCCTCAATTTTGATTTGGGGTCGGCTGTAGGCTCATCTAGGGGGCGGCTGGTACAGTACCTCCATCTTCCTCAGGCTGATGGTGAGGCCAAAGGCCATGGCAAAACAATGTATCGACAATGTATGCAGGGCATGCTGGGTGTGGGCGAGAAGGGCACAGTTGTCTGCAAACAGAAGCTCGACGATCAGCCTCTCCATGGTCTTGGTGTAGGCAAGCAGACGGCGCAGATTGAAGAAGCTGCCATCTGTTCTGAAACGGATGAAGTTGCCGTCCGCCAGGTCTTCCCTCGCCTCCCTCAGCATCATGCTGAAGACCTGGCCTGGCCCACCTGACATTCGTGCAGCTGACAGAGAATAGTGAGGAACTTTGGAGGGCAGCCCAGACGCTCAAGTATCTTCCATAGACCCTCCCTGCTCACTGTATCAAAGGCCTTGGTCGGATCAACGAAAGCTGCAAATAGCCCCATGTTTTGCTCCCAGCACTTCTGGATCTGACGAAGAACAAAAGTCATGTCTGTTGTCCCTTTGTTAGCCCGGAAGCCACACAGACTCTCTGGTGCGTTCTCCACGGCAATGGTGGAAATCAGCCTGTTGAGCAGGAGACACGCCAAGATCTTGCCTGCTATAGAGAGAAGGTTGATACCATGATAGTTGGCACAGTCTGATTTCTCTCCTTTGTTCTTGTAGAGACAGACTATGATGGCATCTCGGAAATCCTGAGGCACTGAGCCTTGTTCCCAGCACTTGGTGAAGAGGTCATGGAGACAGTCCGTAACCTTTTCGCCGCTGTGCTGGTAAACCTCTGGTGGTATGCCGGATTTCCCGGATTCATTTGTTGGACCACCTTCTTCACCTCCTTTATCGTCGGCAGATTGTCAAGCTCTGTCTTCACTTCTGCTTGGGGGATCTTAAGCAAGGAAGACTTGCCGTTCGTTCGTCGCTGAAGAGGCCGCTTAAGAAGAGGGCATTCAATGCTGGTAACAGGGAGGAGGTGTAAAGAGTTCAGATGCTGCTGAAGATCAAACTCAGGGAGGCCAAGGAGAACTACAGGAGGAAGCTGGAAGGGAAGCTGAAGGTCAACAACATGAAGGCGGTTTGGAGAGGTATGCAGACCATCACTGGCCTCAAACCGTCGGGGGGTAGTGGGGTGGACAGAGACAAAGAGAGGGCCAAAGAACTAAACCAGTTCTTTAACAGGTTTGACACAGTGGCTCCGACAAGCTCCTGAAACCCCCCCCCCCAAGACATGCCAGCCGGCCCCCTAACAACTTCAGCGAACCAATCCATCCCCCCTCCCCTCTTCACAGGCCCCCAACTCCAATGACTACCTCCCCCCACTTAACACCTCACCCTCAGCTTGATGACCCCCCCAGTGTGTCTGTCTGCAGAACAGGTGAACGCACAGCTAAATAAGCTACAAACAGGCAAGGCCGCGGGTCCTGACGGTGTGAGCCCCAGCACGCGACCCAGCACGTCGAAGGACTACAGGCCGGTGGTTCTAACCTCCCATATCATGAAGACCATGGAGAGGTTGGTCCTGGAACAACTCCGCCCTACAGTCAAGCCCCACCTGGACCCACTCCAATTTGCCTACCATCCCCGACTGGGAGTGGAGGATGCAGTCATCTACCTGCTGAACCGAGCCCACATCCACCTAGACAAGCCTGCGAGCAGTGTGACGGTCATGTTTTTTGACTTCTCCAGTGCTTTTAATACCATACGGCCTGGACTACTGGGTGTGAAGTTGGAGACGATGCAGGTGGAGGCCCCCTTGGTGTCCTGGGTTGTTGATTACCTGACTGACAGACCACAGTACGTGCGACTGCAGGACTGTGTGTCTGACAGGCTGGTCAGCAACACCGGGGCCCAGCAGGGCACAGTCCTCTCCCCCTTCCTCTTCACCATCTACACCACCGATTTCCATTATCACTCAGAGTCCTGCCACCTTCAGAAGTTTTCTGATGACTCTGCGATAGTGGGGTGTATTGAGGATGGTGATGATGAGGAATACAGGGCACTGTTGGAGGACTTTGTCACATGGTGTGGAAAGAACCACCTCCAGCTTAATGTGACGGAGACCAAAGAGCTGGTTGTGGACCTGGGGAGGAGGAGGAGTACTCCGGCGACCCCTGTTTCCATCAGGGGGGTCGATGTGGACATGGTTGAGGATTATAAATACCTCGGTGTACACATGGACAACAAGCTGAATGGGTCAAAACACGCTGAGGCACTCTACAAGAAGGGACAGAGCCGCCTCTACTTCCTCAGGAGGCTAGGATCCTTCAACGTCTGCACAAAGATGTTGATGTTCTACTTATCGGTGGTGGCGGGCGCCTTCTTGTACGCCGTGGCCTGCTGGGGCAGCGGGCTGAGAGCGAGGGACGCAAACAGACTGGACAAGTTGGTAGAGAAGGCCAGTAACGTGGTGGGAGTGGAGCTAGACTCTCTGGCGGTGGTGTCAGAGAGGATAAGTCTAGCAAAACTCCTAGCCATTATGGACAACACCTCCCACCCACTACACTCGGACCTTGCAGAGAGAATGAGCACGTTCAGTGGAAGGCTCAGACTCCCAAAATGCAACACGGAACGACACAGGAGGTCCTTCATATCGACAGCCATCAGACTGTATAATGCATATGTTCCTTGACTGCACTTAAATGTAGAGTATATGTAGAATATATTTATATTATTTATAATTATTATTGTCTATTGTGAGCGAACTGTGGTGCTGAATTTCCCCCAGGGATCAATAAAGTACTTTGTATTCTATTCTAAGTGCTCGGACTGGTGGTGCATGATGGCATTCTTGTCCGTCAGAAGGGTTGCGCCGTCTGGAGAACAAAGAGTGGCCTGGATCTGGTGAGAGGGTCTGTACACAGCCTTGAGAGCCTCTTAGAAGGAGTGTGTGTCACCAAGGTCAGCATACAACTGCGTTTTATTGGTGAGATATGTCCACCAGTCGTTCTTCATTGTGCGTAGTCTGTTCTGCAACGTGTTGCAAGCAGTTCTGTAGAAGGTCCTAAGGCTGTTGTTGTCAGGGTTTACCAGGAGGCATTGATGGCAGTTGCGTTTCTTTTCGAGTAACTCCTGGATTTCTGTGTCTGATTCATCAAACCACTCCTTGTGTTTTCTGGTTGAGAAACCCACTACTTCTGCAGTAGTCACTTGAAGGACTGTCTTCAGTTGTGTCCACCGTTGGTCTATGTCAGCGTCAGGGTTAACTTATTTTCCAAGTTTCTCCCCCAGTCTGGCTTGGAAAGTCTCCTGGTAGAGCAGTTTCCAGAGTCTCTGAGCATTAAGTCTCTTTGTCTGAGGGCCTTTCTTTTTTGGTAGAGGTTTGAAGTTGAAGGTCACTTTGTACCGGACGAGACTGTGGTCAGTGTAGCACTGGACATGACTCTTGTGTGCTGCACATCTCTTGCGTCACGCTGTCGGGTCAGGATGTAGTCCAGCAGGTGCCAATGCTTGGACCGCTGGTGTCTCCAGGTGGCCTTGTACCTTTCTTTCTGCTGGAACATGGTGTTGGGGATGGTTAGCTCATGCTCTGAGCAGAACTCCAGCAGCAAGCGACCGTTGTCATTGCAGTTTCCAATACCATGTCTGCCCAGAACCACTGTCCAGATGCCAAAGTCTCTTCCCACCTTCCAGTTAGTCGCCTAGTATGAGGACTTTATCTGCTGGGTTGACTTGCCAGAGGAGGTTATGCAGGTCGCAGTAGAACGCCTCTTTCACATCCGTGTCGCCCTGCAAGGTTGGTGTGTAGACGCTGATGAGGGTAACGAACCTGTTCCCTTGTATGGGGAGGTGAAGAGACATGAGGCGGTCACCCTGGCCGATAGGCAGGCTGTGTAGTCTGTTGGCTATCTTTATCCAACGGCAGAAAGGCGACGCTCTTCCTTCATCTTCCCAGACCCGTAAAATGTACAGCCAGTTCCATGCTCCGTCAGCGAGCCTTGGTCTGCAAGGCGTGCCTCGCTGACAGCTGCAATGTCGGTATTCAGTCTGGCAAGTTCCTTGGCAACGAGTGCCGAACGTCTCTGGGGGCGGTCACTGTCTTCCGAATCCAGCATTGTGCGTACATTCCAGCACGCAGGTTTCAAAATCTTTGTGTTATTTGCACCGCTTTGGAAGATGCCCTGCTGACCACGGCTAGCCAGCTGGGCTGGGCGAGACAAAACTATTTTAGACCACCTTTTCTAGGCCCCTCTCCGTGTAGAGCTATCCTAAAGAGGGCTGCTTGGTCGCTCAGGGACCTGCCGGATGATGCTGTTTGTCTCTTGTCAGCGTCAAAACGGCTATACACCTGAGCACATGTGCCATCTTACAGCTGCTGTCTTCGCCTCTTTCCCATCGCTGTAGGGCTTTGGACTCCTCTCCATCTCGCATGCGCTAGTTTTTAAGTGGTAAATGGCTTGCCCACACGAAATCCACTCTATAGGCCAAGTGCCATTCTGCAGTGGCTGCGGCGAACACAGGGCTGTAGGTTTGACCTCAGAGTTTCCCTCTCCTAGACGGACAGGCAGCCAAGGCTAACAAGCTCCGTCTGCCCATCACCATTTTGCAGCAACCCGCGTCCGCCATCACAGCCAATAGAGTTGCAGCCCATCTACTGCCTGTGCCGCCCTTGGGGACTTTGAACCAGAACTGAAACCGTGTTGGCTCCTGAATTGCCAGTTTCAAAACCTCCGCAAGCTGGGCTATATCCCCAGCCAAGGGAGGCTAAAGGGTGTGCTAACACTTGCCCAAGGTGTACACCCAGGCTTGTGGAGGGAAGGAGATGCCTTACTTCTCCATTCTAGACCGGCATCAAGCAAGGTCCAGCCAAAATTAAACAATAATGTACAGGCATATCCCGGGCAGCCATATGGGAGTGTGGGGGGCTGTGTCAAACATCAGCCGATATAGGGATGGGTAAAGCAGAGGAGTGGTTGTGACACGTGTGCCAGAAATGATGTTACTGTTGTATTGCTCAGTGGCCTAGTGGTTAAAGTGTCCGCCCTGAGATCGTTAGGTCGTGAGTTTATGAACTGAAGAAACTTTTAAGTTGTGAATGTTTGTTTGTTTATTAATTAGCTAGTAATCTAGACCATTACCTGTAAATTATGGGTGGATTTTGATTAAACTTTTAGGAAAGGTCAGAATTGGGATAAGGAGCAAGTGATCATTCTCACTGGCACTCATCGAGGGCGGACGCTCCCTTTCCCTCTCCCTTATATCTCCTGCTTGCTTTTTTGTATTGTCTTAACTTTCTTGTTGCCTCTTTTAGCACTGCTCTCCAAATCTAAACAATGTAACTAATTAACTGGCCTCTCAAAGAAATTGACAAGATCTTGGGTTTGGGGGAACCTGCTTGTCTTGACAGAGCGGTTGTTGCTGGACACACAACGGACTCTTGGGAGAACAAGGAGTGCCGCTTGCTTGGCAACCCTTTCAGTTTAGGACGTGAAGATATCCACCTATTGGGAATTATGACAACAATCAACTTACTGCTGATTGGAGTAAGCGTTGCCCTGGTTTGTTGAAAAAATTGGAACTTGCCGGCAGCCTTCAAAGTACCCCAAAGCTGCCACAAACGATTGGAGGATGCACACTCTTGTGATTTGGATCATATCGGACCGTCTGCCCTGCAGTATGAATTTGAGGACCAGTAATAGACAATTAAGAGTGAAAAGTTAATTTTATTTACGCTCGCAAACAAACCATTCTTATTTGGATTGTTTCCCTGGCTTCGAGACTCTCCTAAAGCAGTGGTCCCCAACCACTGGGCCGCGGCCGCACAAGAAATAAAAAAAATAAAAAAATAAAAAATATTTAGATTTTTTTAGTAAATCAACTTAAAAAACACAAAATATAGATTATATATCATTATAGATCAATACAATCTGCAGGGATACAGTCCGTAAGCACACATGATTGTATTTCTTTATGAAACCCCCCCCCTGGTCCGTGGTACAAATTTTCAAACGTTGACCGGTCCGCAGCTACAAAAAGGTTGAGGACTACTGTCCTAAAGGACAGTGCAGCCAAGACACAACAAACTCCCTTCTTGTCTCTCATGGACACACACCTGTTGTTGACTTTGGACTGACTGGCGGCTGCAAGAACACCAAGGTCGTGGAACAGAGACACACATGCATCCACAAAAAATATACGCCACACACACATACCACACCCCACATCCCACGCCTTCGACGCTTGAATCCCTTAGGGGTGATGGACGGCTGGACAGCGCTTGAATAGCAGCAGCCTGCGCCGTAGCCCCCAACTCCTCCCCCTCTGTTGCAAGTCTCGAGTTGTATGTTGTAATATGTATGTGTGCTTTGCTATGGAGTTTTTTTGCCCTAGTCTAGATTGTATTTTTTGTGTTTACCTTTTTGCCTATCTTTTACGGGGCGCCTCGTGGTGACCCATTAGCGTTCTTGTTCTGTAACCTTTTACACTGTTTGTGTCTAATCTTGAACGAGTTTGTTATGAAAACACAAATTTTGTTGTACTTGTGCAATGACAATAAAGACCATACCAAACCTTACCATTAGATTTTGGGAGTGCTTCGGATAAACTATTTTTCAAAATGATTGGTAAACAAAAAGTGTTTTTGTAGTTAATACTTAAAAAAAATTGAATCAGTTTTTTGGGACAACTTAAAGCCCTTTTTGTGGTGAACTTGATGCGACTCAGCCTACCCCAGACTCCACCACCAACGGATCTCAGGTAAGTTGAGTTTGAGACTCGGGTCTTAAAAGATGATGATGCGGATGATGCTTTGCAGCCGCAAAAGTTGTCACTTCTAAACTGATTTAAAAAAAATATTTTGTTGTATGTAATATGTGGTTTGGCCTGCCACAAATAAATGTATTGGAATTATTTTTTCTTGTATGTGACCTAAAGCAGCCCTCTTTTGAAAGTTAACATGTTGCTGCAATCTATCAACGCATTTCTCATCAAAGATGGTATAATGCAAGCATTACCCAGTAGGCACAAGACACTGAAACAACGTTGAGAACTTGTTGAATCTGTCAGAAGTGCTACTGACAGTTTGGTTATGTTTGGGGTCTCCTGTGTTTAGAATCACCTTTACTGTCCTGGTGCTCTTCTTTTGTCAGTGTTTCCTGTTTGGTCCCTTTGTTTTGCAGCACCATTACTTTCTGTTCCATGTCCAGTCAGCACACCCGTTCCTTGTTTAATTAGTACTATTTAGTTCCATCTGGGTCCCTCCTTCAATGTTGGATAATTCTTGCTCCTCCTTTCGAGACTGATGCTTTGTGTGCTGTTTTGGGTTCCCCCCCGCTTTAGAGGTAATATATTGTGTTTTACTTGCATTCCGCCTGCCGTTCTCTACATCCTTGGGGTCACGCTGAAGCAACGCTCACCACCCCGTGACAGAAATGATCCAACCAGTGAGTGACCCAGCAGAGATTTGGCCGATTTGAAGAGATGTTTTTCCTCTTTTAAAACTCCCTAACCACCCATGCCTGTCATCTGTTGGCCTCTTTGGGAGTGTCTGGGATCCGTCCCTTGAAGGGGGAGGGGCTAAGGTCAGCTGTGCGACAGGGGAGGCACAGCTCTCACCTTTCTTAGTGAAGCCACCGCAGACGTCGCCGTCTTCTTCGTCCCCTGCTGAGCAGCCGCCGCCTTCTTCGTCTCCTGCTGTGCAGCCGCCGCCTTCTTCGTGCCCTGCTGTGCAGCCGCCGACTTCTTCGTCCCCTGCTGTGCAGCCGCCGCCTTCTTCGTCTCCTGCTGTGCAGCCGCCGCCTTCTTCGTCTTCTGCTGTGCAGATGCCGTCTTCTTCCGTCTCCTGCTGTGTAGCCGCCGTCTTCTTCCGTCTCCTGCTGTGCAGCCGCCGTCTTCTTCCGTCTCCTGCTGTGCAGCCGCCGTCTTCTTCATCTCGAGCGGGATCCTCGCCGCAGCTTTCTCAATCTCCAGCGGGCTCCTTCGCCGCCTATGCGACCTCTAGCTTGTTGGTCGCACAAGCGGCTTGTCAGGCTAGAGTGTGGCCGTTTCATGGATGCCCACCGTGCACTCAGCAGCTATGCCAAGACCCTGGGCATGGACGATTGCAGCTGTTGTTGCACCGTGGCCAATTGCGTCTGCCTTCTCGTTGGCCACAGATGTGGCCATTCTGTAGGCGCCTGTCTCGCCAGATGCAGCGGCGTTCAAATCGCCGCTGCCACCAGGCTCTTTCCCGCTGGCTGCGGGGGTGGCCTGGACTGATGGTTGGCTTTTTGAAGCAGGGGCACAGTTTGGAGACTATGCCCCATTCCTCCATCCACCCTCCTTTGGTTTTGGACTTTTTGTTAAACTTAAGAAGTGCTACTGACAGTTGGGTTATTTTTGGGTTTTCCTGTGTTCAGAATCACTTCCTGTCCTGATGCTCTTGTTTTGTCAGTGTTTTCTGTTTGGTACCTGTGTTTTGCAGCACCTTTACTTTCTGTTCCATGTCCTGTCAACACACCTGTTCCTTGTTTAGTTAGTTCTATTTAGTTCCACCTGGGTCCCTCCTTCAGTGTTGGATCATTCTTGCTCTTCCTTTCGAGACGGATGCTTCATGTAATGTTTTGGATTCCACGCCTCTTTGTAGGTAATAAATTGTGTTTTACTTGCATTCCGCGTGCCGTTCTCTGCATCCTTGCGGTCACGCCGAAGCAACGCTCACCACCCTGTGACAGAATCAGGTCCTGACTTTGAGCAACTCAAACTTAACTTTGGAACAACATGCTTTTGGACGACATGGAAAAAAACTAGTTGAGATGGCTACAATGGTGGGGGAGGATGCCGGACAGACCTGGCAGGACCAAACGCATCGTGAGGGTCTGCTGGGAACGTCTAGCAGAGTCTCCTATCAGAGAGTTTAAATTCCCACCTTTGGAAGAACTTTGAACATGTCACGAGGGAGGTGCTGGACATTGAGTCCGAGTGGACCATGTTCCGCACCTCCATTGTCAAGGCGGTCGATTGGAGATGTGGCCACAAGGTGGTTGGTGCCTGTCGTGGCGGTAATCCTAGAACCCAACACCAACACGTCTTCCTATGAGAAAGCAGTGCCTGGGGAATCTGTGGTGGGCTCTCCTATTTCTGGGGCTGAGGTTGCAGAGGTAGTTAAAAAGCTCCTTGGTGGCAGGGTGGATGAGATCCGCCCGGAGTTCCTTAAGGCTCTGGATGCTGTGGATCTGTCTTGGTTGACAAGACTCTGCAACATTGCGTGGACAACAAGGGCGGTACCGCTGGATTGGCAGACCAGGGTGGTGGTTCCTCTCTTTAAGAAGGGGAACCGGAGGGTAAGTTCCATCTATTGTGGGATCACACTCGTCAGCCTTCCCGATACTGTGTACTGGAGAGGAGGCTATACCGGATTGTCGAACCGTGGATTCAGGAGGAACAGTGTGGTTTTTGTCCTGGTCGTGGAACTGTGGACCACTCTCTGATAGTGGGGGTTCGCTCCCTGTATGATCAGTGTCAGATCTTGGTCCGCATTGCCGGCAAATGTGCAATCACAAAAATAGTAACACTCAAAATAGTGCAGAGCAATAGCAACATCAATAACTCAACGTTGCTCATACGTTAGTGTCACACAACACACAAAATAAACATTTAAAGCTAACGCAAATGGCGTGCGACTAAACTTGAGGTTTTCCATCAAGCATGGAGTGATAGTTTAATAACTTATAAACGCATGCTTACCTCAGCTAAAGCTAAATATTACTCAAATCTCATCCACCTCAACAAAAATGATCCTAAATTTTTGTTTAGTACAGTAGCATCGCTAACCCAACAAGGGACTCCTCCCAGTAGCCCCACCCACTCAGCAGATGACTTTATGAATTTCTTTAATAAGAAAATTGAAGTCATTAGAAAAGAGATTAAAGACAATGCATCTCAGCTACAACTGGGTTCTATTAACACAGATACGACTGTATATACGACGGACACTGCCCTCCAAAATAGTTTCTCCCTCTTTGATGAAATAACATTGGAGGAATTGTTAAAATGTGTAAATGGGACAAAACAAACAACATGTTTACTTGACCCAATTCCTGGGAAACTTTTAAGGAGCTTTTTGTTTTATTAGGTCCATCAGTGTTAAATATTATAAACTTATCACTTTCCTCTGGTACTGTTCCCCTAGCATTCAAAAAAGCGGTTATTCATCCTCTACTCAAAAGACCTAACCTCGATCCTGACCTCATGGTAAACTACCGGCCGGTGTCCCACCTTCCGTTTATCTCGAAAATCCTCGAAAAAATTGTCGCACAGCAGCTAAATGAACACTTAGCGTCTAACAATCTCTGTGAACCTTTTCAATCCGGTTTCAGGGCAAATCACTCTACGGAGACAGCCCTCGCAAAAATGACTAATGATTTATTGCTAACGATGGATTCTGATGCGTCATCTATGTTGCTGCTTCTTGATCTTAGCGCCGCTTTCGATACTGTTGATCATAATATTTTATTAGAGTGTATCAAAACGCGTATTGGGATATCAGACTTAGCCTTGTCTTGGTTTAACTCTTATCTTACTGACAGGATGCAGTGTGTCTCCCATAACAATGTGACCTCGGACTATGTTAAGGTAACGTGCGGAGTTCCCCAGGGTTCGGTTCTTGGCCCTGCACTCTTTAGTATTTACATGCTGCCGCTAGGTGACATCATACGCAAATACGGTGTTAGCTTTCACTGTTATGCGGATGACACCCTACTCTACATGCCCCTAAAGCTGACCAACACGCCGGATTGTAGTCAGCTGGAGGCGTGTCTTAATGAAATTAAACAATGGATGTCCGCTAACTTTTTGCAACTCAACGCTAAGAAAACGGAAATGCTGATTATCGGTCCTGCTCAACACCGACATCTATTTAATAATACCACCTTAACATTTGACAACCAAACAATTAAACAAGGCGATTCGGTAAAGAATCTAGGTATTATCTTCGACCCAACTCTCTCGTTTGAGTCACACATTAAGAGTGTTACTAAAACGGCCTTCTTTCATCTCCGTAATATCGCTAAAATTCGTTCCATTTTGTCAACAAACGATGCTGAGATCATTATCCATGCGTTCGTTACATCTCGTCTCGATTACTGTAACGTTTTATTTTCGGGCCTCCCTATGTCTAGCATTAAAAGATTACAGATGGTAAAAAATGCGGCTGCTAGACTTTCGACAAAAACAAGAAAGTTTGATCATATTACGCCTATACTGGCTCACTTGCACTGGCTTCCTGTGCACCTAAGATGCGACTTTAAGGTTTTACTACTTACGTATAAAATACTACACGGTCAAGCTCCTGCCTATCTTGCCGATTGTATTGTACCATATGTCCCGGCAAGAAATCTGCTTTCAAAGAACTCCGGCTTATTAGTGATTCCCAGAGCCCAAAAAAAGTCTGCGGGCTACAGAGCGTTTTCTATTCGGGCTCCAATATTATGGAATGTCCTCCCGGTAAAAGTTAGAGATGCTACCTCAGTAGAAGCATTTAAGTCTCATCTTAAAACTCATTTGTATACTCTAGCCTTTAAATAGACTCCCTTTTTAGACCAGTTGATCTGCCGTTTCTTTTCTACTCTGCTCCGGGGTGGACCGCTAGCCTGTTCATCGGATGGGGACATCTCTACGCTGCTGACCCATCTCCGCTCGGGATGGTTCCTGCTGGCCCCACCATGGACTGGACTTTCGCTGATGTGTTGGACTTTCACAATATTATGTCAGACCCACTCGACATCCATTGCTTTCGGTCCTCTCCAAGGTTTCTCAGTCATTCACATTGACGTCCCACTGGGGTGAGTTTTCCTTGCCCGTATGTGGGCTCTGTACCGAGGATGTCGTTGTGGCTTGTACAGCCCTTTGAGACACTTGTGATTTAGGGCTATATAAATAAACATTGATTGATTAATTGACTTTCTGAAGTTATTACTCATCCACAAATCCCTCGAAATATTCTTCTTCGGTGTGCTTCACTTGTTTTTTGACACCATCTGTGATGTGGACGCGCATGCAGTCATAGATCAACAGGGACGGAGCTGCGTGAAAAAAGTCACCCGGTCTCTTCGCTAATTTTTTCTTCATCCATCCATCCCTTCGAGTTAGCTTTTATGATGACGCCGGCTGGAAAGTTCTCTTTTGGCAAGGTCTTCCTTTTGAATATCACCGTGGGTGGAAGTTTCTGGCCGTTAGCATGGCAAGCTAGAACCACGGTGAAGGACGACTTCTCATTCCCTGTGGTGCGAATATTCACCGTACGTGTTCCCGTTGTATCCACAGTGCGGTTCACATGAATATCAAAAGTCAGTGGAACCTTGTACGCATGTCTCTTAGTAGGAGACATTTTGTGGTCTTTACAGAAACACACAAATGAAATGAAACGTAATATTTGCGCGCTTCTTCTTCTACGGGGGCGGGTGCTCACCTTTGCGGTTGCTTACAGTAGAAGAAGCGCTTCCTCTTCTATGGGGGCGGTTGCTTACCGTAGAAGAAGAAGCGCTTCCTATTCTACGGAGAAAAAAGATGGCAGCTGTTTCCCGTAGTTGCGAGACCTAAACTTTATGAAAATAAATATTAATATTAATCCATATATAAGGCGCACCGGGTTATTAGCCGCGCTGTCAGCTTTTGAGAAAAATTGTGGTTTTTAGGTGCGGCTTATGGTGCGGAAAATACGGTACTTTATAATATCCATCCATCCATTTTCTACCGCTTGTCCCTTTCGGGGTCGTTATTTGTTTAAACCCAGAGCATTAATTGAGATAGTGATAAGAGAAATAAATACAATATCATCTTTAATAGGGTACTTTGGGGGACAGCTATGTGTTTTTATGGATTTTATTGTGAAAAACCTCAATAAATATTAAAAATAAATCTTTACACAAGGTAAGTAAGCATGGCATTAACAGAGTAACATATAATTTCATATTAATATTTGAAGGCTATGATTCGGTAGTGACAAATTTGGGGGGTGGACAAACATTCCCAAATATTCTGAAAATACAAGTTGACTGTTCTTTTATAGAAATGTGTACTTCAGATTTTGTACAATACATACAGGGACAAAATTTTGAGAATATAAATATAAATAAATGTGAAATATTTTCGACTTCACTGTGAAGCAATTCTAATGTCTCATATACTGTACATGATGTAAGTATATATGTAATGTAGTAAAAAGCACATGTTTTAAAAATAACCTTTAATATTCATGTAATTTGCTCACTTTAAGCATACGCAGCGCATTAATTAAAAAAACGCATCCCAGCCTTCGCTTTTTTCCCCCACTACATCGCTGATTAGTACTCACTGCAGACTTCATGAGAGCCAACTAGGGGTGTGGGAAAAAAATCGATTCGAATTCGAATCGCGATTCTCACGTTGTGCGATTCAGAATCGATTCTCATTTAAAAAAAATCTATTTTATTTTTTTATTTTAAATGTTTTTTTGTTTTTTTTATTAATCAATCCAACAAAACAATACACAGCAATACCATAACAATGCAATCCAATTCCAAAACCAAACCCGACCCTGCAACACTCAGAACTGCAATAAACAGAGCAATTGAGAGGAGACACAAACACGACACAGAACAAACCAAAAGTAGTGAAACAAAAATGAATATTATCAACAACAGTATCAATATTAGTTACAATTTCAACATAGCAGTGATTAAAAATCCCTCATTGACATTATCATTAGACATTTATATATATATAAAAAAAAGAACAATAGTGTCACAGTGGCTTACACTTGCATCGCATGTCATAAGCTTGACAACACACTGTCCAATATTTTCACAAAGATAAAATAGGTCATATTTTTGGTTCATTTAATAGTTAAAACAAATTTACATTATTGCAATCAGTTGATAAAACATTGTCCTTTACAATTATAAAAGCTTTTTACAAAAATCTACTACCCTGCTTGCATGTCAGCAGATTGGGGTAGATCCTGCTGAAATCCTATGTATTGAATGAATAGAGAATCGTTTTGAATCGGTAAAAAAAATCGTTTTTGAATCGAGAGTCGTGTTGAATTGAAAAAAAAAAAATCGATTTTGAATCGAATCGTGACCCCAAGAATCGATATTGAATCGAATCGTGGGACACCCAAAGATTCACAGCCCTAGAGCCAACAAACGTAACAAAACATCAGGGGGGTGGAACCAAGCTATCTTTTCATGTCCTTCTCGCCAGTTCCGGGTCTACATTAGTTGTCAAAGTGTACCAACTTGTCCAAATACGTTCTCGTTCTTCTACTATCGAGGTGGGAGGCATAATTTAAGATCTACAATAAAGTTTGATGAGCAAGGACACAAGGAAACAGCAATCAGTTGATCATTACTACAATGGCACTCAAGCTCGTGATCATGGCATCGCTATTAATAGATTGTCTGCGTTAGCGCTTATAATAACAATATGACTAATACTTGGTTAATATTGTTGCTGCTTTTTGGATGTTTTTTTTGGGGTTTTATGGGCGGAATAGAGGACCTCCCATTGGCTCCACTGTAAGCAGACTTTTATTTACGAGTTAGAATATGCATTTAAAAAAAACATTCTTTGTCATGTCTTTCATTATGATTGTGAACGATAGCCAAAATTCCCCAAAAAGTAAATTGCCCCTTTAAAGGACATGTATGTATAATCAACGTTGTAGCAATGCCTTGTGCCTGCTGGGTAACAAAGACATTTGATTTGTCAACCAATTTATATACTGTATAGTCTACCTCCACCACAATATCCTGGAAGCTGGAGTTGCTATTAGCCACTAACACTTGCTCAGCACCAACTGACACGGTCAATTGTTTTTGTTGATGTGTTGGCCCAAGAACATTCAACATTTCCCCCGACTGGTGCAAAGAAAAATCTCAAAGGGCATTTTCACACTTCACACTTGTCCCCCAAAGTCCTGTATTTTTCAAAACACAAGCCTACCATGCTCGGGTGCTGAGTCCGGGACTGCTGGAAAAGGTGGTCTCAGTTCAGAAAGAATATGGTACCATTCAGTTGTGGTGAGAAAGCAATCCAACGTTGATACTCTCCAACTGCCAAATGAACAAACACATTAACTGATCCATACAAGACAAAGTGAAAGTACCCAAGTGATCATGCAAAAATAAGAGCCCAGTATGTCCCCAAGGTCGCAAGAGTGAACGGGCCCACACAATGGCTACGCGACACCGAGTTGGACATCTGACGTTACACGAAAGAAGAACTAGACTAAGGCTGAAACGACGCGTCAACGTAGTCGACGTCATCGGTTATGTAAATACGTCGACGCCATTTTTGTGCGTCGACGCGTCGCATATTTACGTCACACTACCGTCATGGCGGTGCGCAAAGCAGACGATGTGAGCGGTAAGAGCGAGGGTGAAAAAACACGCCAAAAGTCGTCAAAAGTGTGGGAGTATTTCAATACGCGGCCTAATAATGTTGTTGTATGCACACTGTGTCTAACGGAAAAGGCCTATCATAGCAGCACAACGGCTATGAACGAACATTTGAAAAGAAAACAGCCGACAGCGTTCTTGCCATCACCATCAACTAGTCAATCGTCCGCGTGAGTATACGTTGTCATTAGGGCTGGGAATCTTTGGGTGTCCCACGATTCGATTCAGAATCGATTCTTGGGGTCACGATTCGATTCAAAATCGATTTTTTTTTCAATTCAACACTATTCTCGATTCAAAAACGATTTTTTAAATGTATTTATTTATTTTAAATGAAAACAATACACAACAATACCATAATAATGCAATACAATTTCAAAACCAAACCCAATTTTGGAGTTTTGAACTTGTGATTTCTTGCAGTGGTAATATTTCACATTTGTCCCAATTGACTTTATACCCTGATAAACAGCCATATTCAGTGATGACATTATTGATATAGTGTAGAGAGGAGTTAACATGTGACAGGTAGAGAATTATGTCGTCACAATACATCGATGGCTTATTATTATACAGAGAGTCCATTTTTATAACATGAATATTATTTTCACTTCTTATTTTTGCAGCTAAGGGTTCAATAACCAAATTAAATAATAATCCAGATGCAGGACATCCCTGTTTTACTCCTCTTTTTAACGAAAAAGGTTCTGAAATATGATTATTGGTTTTGACTGATGCCATGGGCCTTGTATAAAGCATCTTAATCCATTGTATAAAATTATCTCCAAATCCAAATTTACGTAATGTGCAAAACATAAATGACCAGTTTATGCGGTTGAATGCCTTCTCCGCATCAACAGTACATACTGCTGTGGGATAAGGGAGACTTCTAGCATAGTAAATAACATTAAACAATTTCCTTGTATTGTCTGAAGATTGTCGACCTTCCAAGAAGCCAGTTTGGTCAGTATGAATTAATTTTCCTGTTACATTTGATAATCGTGTGGCTAAGATTTTTGCCAAGATTCAAAAGGATTCTCTATTCATTCAATACATAGGATTTCAGCAGGATCTACCCCAGTCTGCTGACATGCAAGCAGAGTAGTAGTTTTGTAAAAAGCTTTTATAATTGTAAAGGACAATGTTTTATCAACTGATTGCAATGTACATTTGTTTTAACTATTAAATGAACCAAAAACATGACTTATTTTATCTTTGTGAAAATATTGGACACAGTGTGTTGTCAAGCTTATGAGATGCGATGCAAGTGTAAGCCACTGTGACACTATTGTTCTTTTTTAAAACATTTTTATAAATGTCTAATGATAATGTCAATGAGGGATTTTTAATCACTGCTATGTTGAAATTGTAACTAATATTGATACTGTTGTTGATAATATTCATTTTTGTTTCACTACTTTTGGTTTGTTCTGTGTCGTGTTTGTGTCTCCTCTCAATTGCTCTGTTTATTGCAGTTCTGAGTGTTGCAGGGTCGGGTTTGGTTTTGGAATTGGATTGCATTGTTATGGTATTGCTGTGTATTGTTTTGTTGGATTGATTAATTAAAAAAAATAATAAATAAATAAATAAATTATAAAAAAAATAAATTTAAAAAAAAAAAATCGATTTTTTAAAAATGAGAATTGATTCTGAATCGCACAACGTGAGAATCGCGATTCAAATTCTAATCGATTTTTTCCCACACCCCTAGTTGTCATCATTACACAAAAACATGAATTTGTCATTTGTATCTGCTAGGGGTGTAACGGTACGTGTTTTGTATTGAACCGTTTCGGTACGGGGCTTTCGGTTCGGTACGGGGGTGTACCGAACGAGTTTCTAAGCTAAAGTCTTAACAAGCTGCTTTGCTCCTTCTGCCTCTGTCTCAGCACCCAGGATTGTCCCACCCACACAACCATCTGATTGGTACACAGAAAGCGTTAGCCAATCAAAAGTGCGTATTCAGAGCGATAACAGCCAATCAGCAGTGCGTATTCAGAGCGCATGTAGTCAGCGCTTCAGCGTCGAGCAGATAGGTGTTTAGCAGGTGAGCATCAGGCAGCGGACTATCCCCAAATGATAATAAACACCTCCCAATCAACTACTAGTAACATCACTATGAGCCCGTTCACCTTCTAGAAATATAAACTGCAGCTCAGCTCACTCGCAGTCCTGGCTTGAGGTGAAGGCTAATTACCTCTCAGTTCCAGCCACATCGACCCCTTCTGAGCGCCTATTTTCAGCTGCTGGGAATATTGTAAACAAGAAAAGAAGCAGCCTCACCCCAGAGCATGTAGACATGCTAACATTTCTTCATTACAACTGTTAGTCACTCACTGGAATGAGTAGAATTGGTTATTGTGTACTGTGTTGGACTGGATGTTTATTTTGCACATTTTAAAAGCAATACTTTATGTTTACAGTGCTCCAGAATATTTAGATTGGCACTTTTTTGTATTGGATGTTTATCTTTATTTTTGCACATTTTAGCAAATAAGCAATACTTTCACTTTTGTTGAAATGTTTACACTGTTGTTACAGAATATTTCGTTTTGCACTTTTTTGTATTGGATGTTTATCTTTATTTTTGCACATTTTAAAGCAAAATAAGCAATACTTTTACTTTTGAAATGCTTATACTATTGCAGATTATTAAGATTTGCATTGGATGTTTACTTTTTTATTTGCACATTAAAAAGCAAATAAGCTACTTTTAATTTTGTTAAATGTTAAACGTTTTAAATGTTTACATTGTTACAGAATATTTTGTCATGTTGTTGTCAATGTTGACTGAGTGGCCATACTTTTTTTTTTGTAAATAAAAGCTATGCCTTCTGAAAAAACTGGCCTACATTTATTTTTTCATCTTCATTTTAAATAAAAAAATAATCGGTAAAAGGAAAAATAATCTATAGATTAATCGAAAAAATAATCTATAGATTAACAGATTAATCGAAAAAATAATCTATAGATTAATCGATAGAAAAATAATCGTTAGCTGCAGCCTTACAATACTTTTACTTTTGAAATGCTTATACTATTGCAGAATATTAAGATTTGCACTGGATGTTTACTTTAATATTTGCACATTAAAAAGCAAATAAACTACTTTTAATTTTGTTAAAGGTCAAAAGTTTTAAATGTTTACATTGTTACAGAATATTTTGTCATGTTGTTGTCAATGTTGACTGAGTGGCCATACTTTTTTTTTTGTAAATAAAAGCCATGCCTTTTGAAAAAACTGGCCTACATTTAATTTTTCATCTTCATTTTAAATAAAAAAATAATCGGTAAAAGGAAAAATAATCTATAGATTAATCGAAAAAAAATAAAAAAATCTATAGATTAACCGGAAAAAATAATCTATAGATTAATCGATAGAAAAATAATCGTTAGCTGCAGCTTTAAACTAGACGCAATGCTCTCGATCAATTGGTGGCCCACAGCCCGACATACATTTTCAAATATGCATCAAGTGTTCATTCAAGGCTAAGGCAAAATATCGAGATATATATCGTGTATCGCGATATGGCCTAAAAATATCGAGATATTAAACAAAGGCCAAATCGCCCAGCCCTAGTTGAAAAGGCAAATATATAAACAATCATGAAACAAATATAAAATGGGATAAAGTGGATTTACACATTCTTAATAATAAAAATTTTTTTATGATTTAAACCATTTCTCATCACCAAGACGGTACTGCACGCCTCCAACCTCACTTCATTTGACACTCACGGTATTTAGAGAAGTATTTAGAGCCACATCATGTATTTACATTTGGAGGGGTCCACAAATTAAATATTAATCCGTGAAAGACAAAATTGGGCTTATTCCTGCATCGTTAGGTTTTAATTGATTGATTGAAACTTTTATTAGTAGATTGCACAGTACAGTACATATTCCGTACAATTGACCACTAAATGGTAACACCCGAATAAGTTTTTCAACTTGTTAAGGTCGGGGTCCATGTTAATCAATTCATGGTAACATATTTGATGGACATAACGTGCTGTGCTGCTGTGATTGTGATACTGTTTGCAGTGGATTTCTTGTTAGAAAAATGTGTCTATTATCTGCAATTCATGTCTGCAGTTGTTTTTATGGTGTGAATCATATTTTGTCACATTATTTAGCTATAAATGTCCCTGTTAAGCAATGTTTGCTAGCGATATAAAGATTCAGTATATGCTGTTGAGGCTACGAGAGATTTGATAATCTATTTTATTATTACTATTAAGGATATTTTCTTGATGCCAACAATTATCACCAAAGACGCTATAATGTGGTCATCCGTGTCGAATAAAACACTTGTCTTACCTGCAAAACAACAACAAAGCTTTTTGTTTCTGTTAAGAAAATGGACCATAAAAATACAGTTGATTGCACCACCAATCACAATATATATTAATAAGATTTAACAGGACGTTAGTTTATTTGCACAACCAGGTCTTCGTAGTTATATTAAGGCACAGCAAACACAAAAGAACATAAACTACTGCGATCTCTTGTCCTTTTCTTATGTTTAATCCTGCTATCAAATACTACCAATATGGCAAAGAATAAACTTGATTTCATCACAGAAAGTTTCTCAAACAAATCAAATGTTCAAACAAACATTTAACAAAGTGATCGCTGCAGACACGAGCGTGGTCCGATTGTGTTCCACAAGATGATGGAGATTATTTGTAGCAGCCATTTCTTTTGACGCACTTTCGTTTTTTCGCTGACCACCTTTATGAACCACTTCTTTCGGGACTCTATGAAAGCTCTTTCCTACCTCTCTTTTCGAACACCTAAGAACAGGGCAGGAATACAGCATTTTCTGCTCAAGCTTTACACTCATTCTCACTTGTTTTAATGCTACGTTCAAGCTGCTTGACCATCGTGTGAATTAAGCCGCGAAGAAGAAAAACGGATATGACATCATATGCAACGTGTCTATACTGGTATAAAAATAACTCTGCAGACAGACACTTTGTGTTCTTTTTGTGGATAAAAAAAACATTTTGTTCTTGAAATAATCATTAAACTTGTTTTATGTGTTGGTACACATTAATTTACAGCACCTCAAATTCAAACTGCACTTTAAAGTATTTTCATTCAATATAAGATACTGTATTTAGGTTTTAAAAACTCCACAATCTGGGTCACCGCTTGTTGTTTGCCAAAGCACTGGTGAGAAGCACTGAAGTATACAAGTAATCAAAGAATACAAATAATACTTTACCATATGAAAGTGTTGTTTAGTAAATGTTTACCTACATAAAAGTCTTATAGTATTCACAACACTAATTATATACTTTGTTTTCTGCAGAATTTTTGTGATGACAAGCAAAATAAACTAAAAGAACTTTGAGAGGAAAAAAGTTGTTCTCTTTACCCCCACAAAACGCACCGAAAAAGAATAAAAATCGTGGGTCTAAAACCAGGTGCGGACTGTTGTGTGTGTTACTTTTACTGTTGCACCTCTAGTAAACACAAATATAGATATGAACTAAATGACAGTTGTCAGCTCTTAGCATACATTACCTCAATCAAACATGGTAGAAATGTCTGTTACAAGATACTGCAGTAGTTCACAGTAGGGATGCAGTACTCTGTATATTCCTGCACGGAATAATCCACTTTAATAAAAAAAAATTGTGATATGATACGGATGATATGAAAAAATTAATTGTGATAACTGTTTTGCCAAATGGCCTAGCCCTCGCAGACGTTCACTCTTAGCAGCAGCTGCGGGGGTTTGTACTTCATGCACATAAACAGTAATGATAACCGCTGTAAAACTCCTGACGGTTAGTACAACTGTATTAAATTAAAATGATCGAAAGTATGTGATTGATGATTGCACTTTGATAGGCTTATGGAAGGACTAGCGTTAGTTTGCTAGCTAGCTTAAATGCTAACATGAACAAGAGACATTGTGCCTTTTCCCATTAAGAAACGTCATACCCCAATCTAAACTTGTATAAACACATTGCTGTCCAAACAACTAAGACAAAGTATTCACATTGTACATAAAGCCTGTGCTGTCTTCGCACAGTTATCGATATCAACTCGACAGTTTTGAGTTATAACAGACATCCATTCAACACAAAAAACGGAAGTAAAATTAAGGGATCAACTAATTTGCATTTATTAGAAGAAAAAAAAATTCAAATACAAGATAAACATATTTAAAAACACTAAAATAATATGGCTCTTATGAAGCCAGAACAGCATTTGAGGTTTCCTCTTCCAAGAAAGTATAAAAGACTTCAGTGCGTGTACAAGTACTTTTTGAGCACATTTAACAATACCGCAGTAGTATATAATAACTGTGATAATTTTGGTCACAATACTTTATTTAGCTATTTCATTTATTATTTTGGTTGTGTATATTTGTGGGTCTCCTACTCCCTCCTTAACAAACACAGAACCTATTGTATTGCTTTTGGCTGTGATTTTTGTTAAAGTGCAAAATTTTGCTAACAGACTACATTTTATTTGTATTATTTGTTTATTTTATTTAACTTGTATATTTAAAAGTTTACATTCCAATTACGATTTGTTAAAATAGACCATAAATACATGTTTTCTGCATTGAAAGAGTATACTTGCATTATTATTATTATTATTATGCATTAGTCCCTCACTGGTTAATTTGGCCTCAATAAAATAATGGCAATTATTTGTAGCTCACTATATCATCAAGCAAAATTTGTTATTGGGCCGGGCCTACTCATATTGGATTTCATACTGTTTCTTAAAATTATTCATACATAATTACACATTAAATTAATGTCAAAGTTACTCATCTTTCCTCCCTTAATTTATAAAACACATTTTATATATGGTAATGACAAGATTTAAAAAAAAAAAAAAAAAAAAAAAAAATTTTAGTGGCTAAAACTGTCTTTGTACTGTTCTTCATGCCGCATATTGAAATGATATAAAAGAGTAGATGTGTTCAAGTCACTAGGAACGACAATACCTTTGTTTGGTCGGTGTCTGACTTTATTTTAATCCAAAAAAGGCTCCAATTCTTCTCGGTTTGTTGGTTTAGCTTCCGTCTCGCTTTTCGTCTCCAAGCTGCTGACATCTATGCTCCTGCCAGCTTCCGCTCGCATAAAAATATTAGAGCCATTAACTTCTTTCGAGTGACGTAAAATGCTACCGCGAAGCAGAAGGGTTGGTGTAGGTACATTAGCCAGAGTTCAGATGTTAAAAACTAATGAAGAATTGTGGTACAATGGACATTTTTATGTCTCACTAGTATTGTAATGTCGCACAGCACTAACATGCGAGTTGGTTAATTTTTGTAAATATTTAAACGACAGTGAAATACTTACTGTAGAATAAGCACAAACTTTGTAAGAAAAGTTTCATAAGCATAAAAAACAACCTAGAGACAGCTGGTATCCTCAAAAACTTGTGAGATGGGGAACCTGTCAGCCGAGGTGTCACTGTATTCTACTTTCAAGCCATGTTTTCTGCCAGCTCAATTTTTTATAAATGAAGCACCTGATTATTGACAAGTGGGGCGATTTTGAATGTGTGAAATTGGAATGCAAGACACGCAACAATTGAAGTATTACCTGCCTGGAGAGTGAATAAAGAAGTTCCTTGAATTCACCAACGTGCTGGAATGGACTGGAGTCAGTTTGCAGCTGGAATTTTGTGTCGTTTTCTTCCTTCAGTGAATAGAACCTGTGCACCAATTAACAGTTGTTTTAAGATTCTCAATTTCTAAAATGACTTTCTTTGGTGAACCCCCAAGCTTCCCAAACACACACACACACACACACACACACACACACACACACACACACAGAGCAAATTACATGGAAAGTAACTTTTCAGCAAAAACACAAAATAATATGACTGCATTTCCAATGCAGAAAGTGTTCCTGTTATATAGCATAGGCATTACTAAACCGTCACAACTATGAATGTATGCACACCTGCTGTAGGTATATCTATATAAAGTTGAAGATTAAATACGTTTTTTATAATGATGCTCGCAAATATGAATTGTTGGGCAAAAGTGGGTCATAATTGATACAGATAATTTCCAAAGTGGACTATCCAGATGTGTACTATAAATAGGTAACAAACAAATGCGACCTGTGTTGTTAGTAGTTATGGCCTACAGCCGGTGACATTATAGGATAGCAGACAGGTCAAACACGCCCCTCCAAAACAATGATGTATCAGGAGTGGCAGGACTAGTTCCTTCTATTTCTCTTTCAGTATGTCGCTGGTGCCTGTCCTGGGTGACTTTAGTGGGCTAACACGCACTAGCTTGCTAGCACGTTAGCTTAGCCACCTCGGATAACAAACAGCTAGCATTCAGATCTCACCGTTCAAGTGGCCCGCCGTCTTCTCAAGTGCTTTGTCGTCTTGCGCAGTAATAGTCCGTTTTTTCTTCGCCGTTCTTCTTAGTCGACGCGGGCTTCTGGGTTATCAACGCCACCGGGAGGTGACGGTGGTCGCAAAATCCTAATGGATGTTCTCCGCAAAAAAGTCTAGCCTGGCCGCCGTGCGAATACCCGCACCACATCACCACCAGCCTCCATTTTCTCCCTTTGCGGATTTTCAGACAATGTGGCTCAATGTGCCGCAATTCGTTTTGCTTTGGACCAATAACAAGGTGCAGAGACCCGATAAGATCCCGCCCCTTTTCGCTCTGTGGCTGCCGCTGCCTGAGTCGGATCATGCTCGACTGCTTCCGGTCGGAGCGGCCATAAGAGGCTCCTTGCAGTCGCAGTCAGTCCTACCCTCCCCGGTGTTCTGCTGCTGCTGTGCGCGTTTGCCAGACTCTGCGCTGCAGAGTAAAGTCATCATTGAGGTTTAAATGTGCCCAGATTCTGTTTCCATACTTCAGTGTTGGTCTTTCATCGGCAGAATCACTCTTAGTGGGGCTGCTCCTGCTCAGGACTCTGTGCCCTGGTTGATACCTAAAGGGTTAATCCGTCACAGACAACCATTTTGTCAGCAGGACTGCTACAAAATGGCTGCAGTGCTTCAGACTTAGAGAAGGTTTCCTTGGGGACCAGACCCTAGTGGTTAAACTGTAACTGAACGCCATTCGCTCCTGGAAGTGTAGAAAAAAAGGCTTTCATCATGAAATTGTAGTTTCTTTATTATGCTGGTATACATTTTTAAAATTGCTACATTGTGGCATTTATGTTAGTGTGGCTATAAAATGAGTATACCTGCCTTTTAAAAGCAGGTATCTAGTTTAACATGTATTAATGACTGATGTTTGTGGAACTAGCAAAAAAAAACAACCTTAAGATACCTCCCTGCTGCATCTGCTCATGTGGAGTGTGTGTGGGGGGGAGAGCTGAAAGGAAGCAAGGGAAGTGGTTACATAATCAAGTTTGAGGTAAGGTATGCTGTACCAGGTCGTTTTTTCATTAGGGCAGGCGCGATAGTTTCTCCCTAGGTTCAGAAGATGGCGCTGTGGTGAAAAAAATACTATGTTGTATTGCTTTTGGGAGCAGCACTAGCACAATCTAGGTCACAGCTGGAGTCCCGCTGCAGGCAACATCGGTCGCGGATAGTTGTCAGAACGAAGACTGTGGACCATCAACTGTGGCAAGCCTAATCTCTCTTTATACTTGCTTTGAATGTGGTCATTATTGGTGAATCCATTTGTGATACTGTTTAAGTAAAGGGATCACAATCTTTGACTGCCTGTGTCCCTGCAGAATACTTTCATATGCTGTGATGTAACCCAGTAAAGGAATATTCTGTTTATGTCGATTGTCCTTTTAGCGAACCAAACCTTTTTCAGTTGGTGTTCTTAAAGAATGACACGGCGTAGTTTCTGTTGCAAGAGAAATTGAAAGTGAAACTTTAGGGCATTGTAAGCACTGTTGTTTTACAGTTGGCGTCCCACCATTTTTCAAATAAAAGGACCACTAGTATCTCTTTATTCAGCCTTAAATTATAAGAACCACTGCAATGGACAGATGAGACTATGCAAACTTGACTTACTTTGAGACCAGAAAAGCTGACTAACGCATTCTGCCATCAATTTCCCTAATCAATGAGGGCTGAAGAGGAAGCTGGGGGCAATTCCAGATGACTTACGGAAAACGTCATACTACACCCTGGCCAATAATTCACACAGCGTTGTGAATGGGACACTAACCGGGAATTGAGCCTGCCAAAGCTGCGTTTCAGGTCAGCAATGACAACTTCTACACTACCAAGGGCTGCAAACTTATGGTTCACCTTTGAAAAAAACCTGACAAATATATTGTTTGTTCACGAATAGGACGAGTATGTCCTTGAAAGAGTTGACATCTCTGATTGGGGACCCCCAGTGATACAAAAGCATAGTTTATGGGAATAGGACTAGACAAATCATATGCAACATGCAGATTGGGAAGATATTTTAAAACCCTGCGATTGACCTGGCCAACAGCCCAAATGTACCCAGCCTACTGTTATAAGACAGCTGGGATTGGCTACAGCTTCCCCATCACCATCAACAGGAAGAACAGGGATTTCCAAAGTTAGGTGGTCCTACTCTGGGAAGATCCAGAAGACTCCAGAAGAGGCGCAACAGCTTCACACATTTTCCAATACATAAACTTCAGCTTCTGCTGCAATGGTAGCAGGCCACAATGTGCTGCAAGTATGTTCAAACTCAAACCAGGAGAAAATAGTATACAGTACAAAGTGACAACCTTTAGTCCTTTATGCCAGCTTGATCACCAGACTGAAACTTTTAGGAATTTTCAGAAATGGGATAAGGAACAAGTCAATAGATTTTGGTGGTGATCCAGATTATTGTCACCATGTTGTACTGCAATTGTGTATCACTCTACGCCGTTCTTTGCAGCCATTGTGGGTATGTGTGTCGCCCGCTCAGCATTGGAGACAGTCACTAACATTGCTCAGTGATTTATTGTGTGTCTTTGGGTGGCTCAATATGGCTCCAAAAATAATTTAAGGACAAATTGAAAATCTGTTAAAAGCAGTTTTAGTTTCCAAGGCTATCATTTGGAAGGCGAGGCATTTAAGGCAGACTTGTCAGCTGTGGGTAGTTTGACCGATTCAAAAAGGGAACCAGCATCAAGAGTGGTAAGAAATGTTGAGGTAGATAGCTCCCACAAGGCTGTAGCACTTGTTAAGAAAGACATTTTTGATCAAGGTTATGTAGTCGCTGGGGTTTGCCTGTCTGTTATTTAGCAGTATAGCTCAAAAAGTTATAGGTGGGTTTTGATGACACCTTCAAGAAAAATCCGAAATGGAGCAAGTGATTCAATTTTGAGAGTGATTCGGATCACTGTCTGGATTCGCGATTTTTTTAAATGGGCTCTTTACTAATGGTAGATAGGGCCTAGCGGAAGTCTGCGCTCTCAAAGTGCTTTTCCATTTGGTCATTGGTCACTGATCCAAAGTAAGGAAGACTAACCCAGTTGGTTTACATAATTGTGACCTCAAAATAATGTAATATGTTGAAGATACCATGTGTCAAAAGTGGGCCCACATATTCTTTTGTTTGCTATGACAAAAAACAAAACAGCATTTGCCCAGAAACTAAGTCCACTTTTCAAGAATCGGTGACCGAATCAAACCTGTCCAATGACCTACTTTGGGTCCATACCTTTAGTCAGGAAAACTCAATGTTCAGTGATGACAAATAGTGTTAAAAGAAACCCTATTTTGCAAAAACAACTTTTAATACGTATTGGAACCCGTTTTGTGTATTTGGGATCTGCATAAGCCCAAAAAGTTTAAATCTAACCATGGAGGCATGGCGAGATATTTATAAGACAATTTTACCTTCTTTCATACTTCCTTTAAAAGAACCGTTTGGAATTAGCCTCTTTGGTGACGTTTTTTCCATTAGTGATTTTAGCAGATAACTCTATATATGGTAAAGTTTTACCCGAAGTGCTTTGCGCGAGTCCGCCATTATCGTTACTTCTTTTTCTATCCTCTTTTTGGGGGCAGACTGTCTCGTACATGCACATGCATTCTCTGCTGTTGCCATTTCTAATACAGAGTAGTGTATATTTCTAACTTATATCTGTCAGTAGACTCTATATGGAAGTGCTAAAAACCAAAACATGGCTGACTAAGAGAAGACAGTCAAAGTGGAGGCACGTAAATAAGACCGCCCACAAAATGGCGCATCCTGAAGAGACAGAGAGTAGCTTGAAGATGGTCTGTAAAACAATTTATGCAAACATTTGGACCAAAGAACCACCATTTTTAATATGTAGATAAAACATACTAATATGACCCCTTTAAAGTCTAAATTCCTAGGTTTGTGGCTAGTGCAATACAGTATTTAGTGATAAAATATCTAAAACAGAAAAGTTGTTCCACTGAAAATAAATCACCAAAATGTGTAATTTCTCATACCCATTAAGTGTTTCATTCCAGTCTTTTGGTAGTGGTAAATTGGTAAGTTAACAACTGCCAAACAAATAATAGTCATTCATCTCCCATGGAATTTTAACTGTAGTTATATTTTACCAATACAAAAATAATTAAAATATTGAATCAGTGTTTTTATCTGCACCAAATTTTTAATAACGTAAAAACATACACCACAACCAAAAACATTACAGCTTTGGCAGAGGTTATGAGTATGAAGTAGTGCCAGACAACCTTCAAGGTCATGTCCATATCGAGACTCTTTCTATGAAAGAAAATACCTTTGTCGCTGATAACTGATACAACTCTTATAATTGTGCACCCACTGCAAATAACAGTAAATTGTGTATGCGCATGAATTTAGAAGGAAAACAATATTTGAAGCTAAGAATAAGGAAACAAATCATCTAGGAGGAGCCAGACGATTTAAGGAGCGGCAGAGCAGCTAACTTCAGTTACATAAATTTATAAACATGCTTAATTTTTTTTGTACGATAGTAAGGCGGGCTCCAAACACATTCTCTGAAGGAAAGCTCACTGTGCCACACTCAGCCATAGAGCAGATAAGCAAAGTAGTAACTATATGTTTAGCCACAGAATGCATGCCAAGGGATTTCTAATACTAGTGGAGATTTGTTTGGTAAATGTGGCCAAACATCAAAAATATACTTGCATTTTTTTGTAACCAATTAGTGTAAGACACTGCCAAAAGAAACATGACAGTTACTTGAAGTGTATACAGTCATACCATGACCATTGAGGAATAAGAAAAACAGGTGGCGGATATCCAGGAATATCGATACACATTTAATGGAAACATTTAAAAAAACAACCTAAAAAACTTAATGATACATACAAATTAAACATTAAAATCACAAGGCTAGGTTATCATTGCAACACTTTTTAACGTTTGTAATGTCTCCAGTCAGTTGGTGATATCTTGATTTAAAAAAATCAGAAAGCTTTGTTACTCATGTTGAATGCCACAGAAAATCGTATAAAACCATTTTATTATCATGACAAACTTCATATCAAAATGAAATGGAATGCATTGTTTGCAAATTATATTTTGAGGTTAATAAAGCATCTATCTAAAGAAATAGCGCAACCCCTGACCAAAAACATCAAATTGAACTATTATTTTTGGATACATGAGAAGTCTGGTGTTGAAGAAAGGTTTCAGAGCATGAGAATGTCTCTGTGCACTCAGTACATTCATAAAGAACCTCTGATGTTTCTTTGTTGTTTGGGGTACGGTCAACCATGTCATTATCTTCTATATTGTCCACATGACTCTTGTCGTTTGGGCTGTGGTTGACCAAGTCATCCTCCTCTATATTGTCCACAGGACCCTTTTCATTTGGGGTATGGTCGACCAAGTCATCCTTCTCTATATTGTCCACAGGACCCTTTTCATTTGGGGTATGGTCGACCAAGTCATCATTCTCTATATTGTCCAAATGACTCTTGTCGTTTTGGCTACAGTCGGCAAAGTCATCCTCATCCATATTGTCCACATGACTTTTGTCATTTGGTGTATGGCCAACCATGTCCTCCTTTTTATTGTCTACATGACTCATGTCATTTGGACTACAGTCAACCAAGTCATCCTCCTCCATATTGTCCACATGTCTTTTGTCATTTGGGTTATGGTCAACCATGTCCTCCTCTTCTATGTTTTCTGCATTACTCTTCGTGACCAGGGCAGAATTGACATTTGTGTCACTGACCTGAGATAACAGGTCCACATCACATTTTGATTCACCGTTTGGGTGATTCTGGAGGTGAACTACAAGTGCTGAAGCCGTCATGAAATGAGCTGAACATAAGTGACACTTATTACGACCTTTTTTGTGATATGTCAAGTGTCGCTGGTAAACATACATCAGCCCAAATGTCTTCCCACATTCTAGACACTTGTAATTGGCCCGGCCTTGTTTCCCTGCTTGTTGTTTCCCATCCTGTGCTGTTCGTTCATTGTCTTTGTGAAACCGAGCTACATGGTGTGTGAGATCACAGCGCTGAGGGAAACGTCTACCACAAAGTGTACATAGATGCATTGTTCCTTTATGGTACCTCATGTGCCTTGACAAACTACTCGAATGATTGAAAACTCTTGGACAGAGTTTGCAGGAGAATAGCTTTCCATTTTGACTTGCCCTTCTACGTCTAGATCTAGGCTTTATTTTTCGTTTAGGGATTAAGGAGTCTTGATCCAGCAGATCTATTTCCTCCTGTGTCTGATGCGTCAGACGATGCTTCTTAAGGGCTGTTAGTTTTTGGAAATGGTCCCCACAAAAACCACATTTGTATGATATATCGATTTGACTCGTATTATCACCAACATCTTCATTACCATTCTCAATGTCAAAAAGTGTGCCATTACTGTAGCAGTTTTCCAGAGGTCTGTCACTGTTGTTTGTGTTAAGCTCTCTACCTTTGCAGTGATTCAGTGTATGGGTTTGAAAATCTGATATCCAAAAGAAATGTAACTTGCACATCCGACATGGATACGTTTTTTTCAAAGGCTTTTCTCCATTATTCTCAGCATTGGTAATGAGGTGATTTTCTTTTTCATGAGCAACCAAAGCATACGCTTTAACAAATCGCTTTCCACAATGACTGCAGCAGTGAAACGGTTGCCTTGCATGGTCTTGGAAGTGTGCTTTCAGTTGTAGTCTACTCACAAAGGCTTTGCAGCACAAAGTACACTTGTAACCTTCCTCTGTGTTATTATACTGCTGGTGACGATGTAAACTCTGCAGGGTGTTGAATGATTTACTACATATTTCGCAGCGATAATGGCCTTTCTGAGGCTTTTCAACATTCAACGGTGATGGCCTTGGTATATTGACATCTGCATTGGACAACTGTGGTTTTTGGATTTGAACTTGGGGATTTGGAGACGGTGGTTTAGGAGGAGCAGATGGGAAGTGAGGCAAAGCTTCAGGAGATGCTGGTTTTGGAGAAGATTGTGACACTGAAAAGCCATTTACAACTGCCAAAGTGCCATTTTCTTGTAGCACATATTCCCGAGGGACTTCAAACCCGTTGGATGAGCCATCAAAGGAAAAGGATTCTAAAGGTCCATGGATGGTCATGTGAGCGATAACTTGAGTGTAATGAGGGAACCCATCGCCACACTCTGTGCAGATGAAGGTACATGCTTCTCCACCAAGTGGTGCTGAAGAGAAACTACTTGATTTCTGCCTTTCCATGATGAAATTATGTGGTCCAAGTGCTGAAGGCATCACTTTTCAAAATGAGACACCAAGTGAATTTTTTTCAGACTCTCACAAAAAAAGATTTCCATGGGTGGGACAGAAAGAGTCTACAGTATTTCAACAAACTTGGCCTCGAAATGTGTCCCTCCAGGTAGCACGTTCACTTCCGTCTTGGTTTTCCTTTATCTGAAAGACAAAAATGGGATACAAATCATTTAAGGTTTAAATAACTATTGTGATTATATTGCTTTAGGGCAGGGGTCGCTAACACGTCGACGGAGATTGACCAGTCGGTCTTTGGAATTTTACCGGCAGACCTGTAAAATATTAGGACTAACCATCCATCTATTTTGTACACCGCTTATCTTCACTAGGGTCCGGAGAAAGCTGGAGCCTAACCCTGCTAACCTCGTGCAACAGGCGGGCTCCACCCTAGACTGGTCGCCAGCCAATCGCAGGGCACTTATAGACAAGCAACCATTCATACTTACATTCATACTAATGGACAATTTAAAGTCTTCAATTGCCCGAACAAGTAGGAGGAAGCCAGAATACCTGTAGAAAACCCACAGGGAGAACATAGAAACTCCACACAGAGATGTCAAAACTGAGATTTTAACTCCTTACTGTGTAGCCTACATGCTAGTAAGTGAAATAGTTATATAATAATACCCCTGTGTAGAGGCGCCAGCGTACGGGTTGTTGGCTCGCCATGCACACTTGTTGCGTGACTTCCAGTGTACCTTCAAACAATCCTTGAACTGACGGCATACAACTGTTGGTATAAGTACTAGAAGTAGCATTGTTATGGTTGATGTCATGACTGAAAAAAGAAACCGTAAAAAAAAGGACAGGCAATAATCAAGAGTTACTTACACATGCAACACTCCCATATCCATGTTTTTCCTATTTGGTTTTCATAACATGTCCAGTGTATACATGATTCACTCAGAGGGCTTACAACTAATTTTCGAGAAGACCTTCTGCTCTGGCTGTGCAATTCCAGGAGGGTGCTGCTTGTTTGCATGAACATCAGGTAGAATTTGAGAACAATCTCCAACTAATGCGACGACGTCTCAGTGCGACGAATGTCTATCAACAGTGCAGTGCCACTTCTATTATGAATACTCTCCTTTATTCCGGAAAATAAACCTTTTTTTTATAAGTAAGTAAGAAATAGAGAACAAGGAATGGCTAGGCATGTTAACATTTCGCAGAACACAAAAAACATGCTAACCGCTTAAGCTTCAATGTAAAGTAGGAGTGATCGAGGCAAATATCAATACCTAATATAGTATCAAGGTATATAAGCCATAATAAAGTCTTTATAGTAATATTTTTATTTTTCTCATTATTAAAGCATTTTTGTTTTAATGGTGCAGTGTGCACACAGTGCAGGCCCCAAAGTACCACAAAGAACCTGTGAGCCAGATCTGCCAATATGCCAGGAATAACCTCAACCAAGACAGCTAGGAGCAAGCAAACCCACCCCAAGGCCAGGAAGAACACGGAAGCCAAGTAAATGGTAAATGGGTTACACTTGTATCACGCTTTTCTACCTTCAAGGTACTCAAAGAGCTTTGACACTATTTCCACATTCACCCATTCACACATGCATTCACACTGATGGTGGGAGCTGTCATGCAAGGCCCTAACCACAACCCATCAGGAGCAAGGGTGAAGTGTCTTGCTCAAGGACACAACGGACGTGACTAGGGGATCGAACCAGGATCCCTCAAGTTGCTGGCACGGCCGCTCTCCCAACCGAACCACGCAGTCTATGAATAAGTCAGGTTACACGTGCTGAGACCCACCCCATGCCTACCACAACCATACAAACCCTGTGTGATACGAGGGGTGCAACAATTACTCGACGTTGTTGAAGAAAATCGATAATATAATTTGTCGCCAACAAATTATTTTGTCGATAACTGTAGTCGGTGACATCTATCCATCCATCCATTTTCTACCGCTTGTCCCGTTCGGGGTCGTGGGGGGTGCTGGAGCCTATCTCAGCTGCACTCGGGCGGAAGGCGGGGTACACCCTGGACAAGTCGCCACCTCATCATCGGTTGTATTTTTCCAAGCAGAAAAGGACCTTGCTTCCCACAGCTATATGTCTGTGATGCGGGAGCATTTGAATGGAAGGCATGTCATGCATAAGGAGAATGCAGTCTCCGACTCTCCTTTACCTAGATAGCCAATGAACAATAAAGAGACACAGTTGTGTGGAAAATAGCTTTCACTATCATTCCAACAAAATTCCACCAGCTCAACTTTGTTTATACAGTCCCTGACAAAAGTCTTGTCACTTATCCATTTTGTAGAAACAACAGTTTATTACCTAAATTTGAATTAATCCATTGGTTTCAGAAATGGCTCATATGAAAGTTAAAACCCTCCCAAATGATATTTAATAGATTGTTGTCTGTCTATCTATGTTGGCCCTGCAATTAGGTGACGACTTGTCCAGGGTATACGCCGCCTTTCGCCCGAATGCAGCTGGAATAGCCTCCAGCACCCCCTGGCCCTGAGAGGGACAAGCGGTAGGAAATGTATGGATGAAAGGATACAATATACATTTGCTTCACTGAAACATGAGTAATCATTTAGTGAACACAGAAAGGTCAGATTTTGGTAAAACAAAAGTTGTGTCGCCTACAGAGACTAATGTAAAAAATTGAACAAATAATTTCTTTCAAATACAAAAATATGTTGCATAACATCAGGGAACTAAAGTAGTAGTGCTGTGACATCCATATTTAATATCTTGTATGACTTCCATGAGCTTGAAGGACTGCATCCATATGGTTCAACAATGATTCATACAATTTATTGATGAAGTGATCAGGAATAGCAAAGAAATCAGTCTTACATGCCTCCCAGAGTTCATTAAAATTATTTGGTTTCGTCTTCCATGCTTCCTATTTCATTATACCCCAGACATGCTCAATTATGTTCATGTCTGGTGACTGGGCTGGTCAATCCTGGAGCACCTTAATAGTTTTTGCCTTGAGGAACTTTGATGTAGAGATGAGAGTATGCGATTAAGCACCATTCTGCTGCAAAATTTGACCCCCTTTGTGGTTGGGTACGTAAGAAGAAGCTAATACTTCTTGATATTTTAGGCTATTGATATTGCCTTACACCTTGCTATTCTCTCGCACACTTCAATACTGGATGTAACCCCAGACCATGATTTTCCACCATCAAACTTAACTGTTTTCTGGGTGAATCTGGGATCCGTGCGGGCTCCAAGTAGATCTCCTGCAATATTTGCGGCGGCTGTGATGTAATTCCACCGAAAGATTCATCTAACAATTTCATCTTTTGCCACTTCTCTATGGTCCATCCTTTTAGCAGGCAAATGCCACACATTTTTTAAAATTGCCTTTTGTTTAGTGCTGGTTTCTGGGCACTGATCCGACAATGGAGGCCATTTCGAGACAAATTTCTACAAACTGTTCTAGTTGACACTGGGAGTTGAGGTGACCAGGCCTGATGGAGCTCTGCTGAAGTGGAAAAGGGGCTGGCCTTTTATTTTCGAGCCAACAGATGGTCCTCCTGAGCAGTTGTCTTGCGGGGTCTGCGGGACCTGGGCTTTTCAAAAACATCTCCGGTCTCTTCCAATCTTTTTCTTATTCTTTGTACTTGACGCTGAGACACATTGTAGGTGTCAGCCAACTCAGCAGGGGACCTGGTCTTCAGCCTCTGGATAATCCATACTTTGGTCTCAGGGTGAATCTTAGGCATGTTGTCAGAGGTCAAGTTGCAGTTGATGTGAAAGTCTGGTGTACTGGGGTTCTTTTTATACACACCCACTAATTGACTGATCAATTATGATCACAGGTGCATCCATGCAAAAAGTGACTCAGTGGGCTTTACTAAGATGTCAATGTTAAAATGCTTTTCAGCAGTTTCATTTGGCAACAAAACATTATTTAAAAAGCTGTTGGGTTGTGCAGGTTTCTACAATCAAGATAATTAACAATGCTTGGATGAGGATTAATTTTAATGAAATATTTCAATGTAGAAGGGTAATTGTTACTTTTTGCCTGACGAATGACTGATTGCCTCCGTCAGGTTATGTGATTGCCAGGGTTTGTCTCTCCGTCAGTGAGTCAGTTAGTTAGTTGACAACATAACCTAAAGTGTTAAGGGCAGATTTTCATGAAACTTTCAGGATGGAATAAGCAACAAGCGTTTAGAAGAGAAAAGGTGCAGACATTGTACACCTGAAGTAAAGACAACGACCTCCTCCTTTATACAAATAAAAATGATAATTGACATAAGGAAGAGCAAAAATCCACGGGAGAGGAAGTGTAAGTGACAAGCTTAAAGTTTCTGGGGTTGCACATCGATGACCTGACCTGGAGCTTGAACACATAATCAGAGGCCAGAAGAGGCTCTTTTTCTGAGGACTCTGAAAAAGAACAGGCTTCCTGGGAAACGTTTGACCAGCTTGCTCCCACTGCACATACTGTATGAGAGCATTCTCACATTCTGCTGTACTGTGTGATACAACAGCTGCAGAGAAAAAGGACCTGCAGCGTGTAGTCAGGACAGCCAAAGGGATTATCAGCTCCCCCCTACCAAACCTGGGCGACATCCACTCAGAACGTCTCCTCACACGGACTTAAAAAATAAGGCAGGGTCCCTCACACCTTCACCACCCTTCCCTAGGGCAGAGTGAGAACCCCAAGCACGCACACAAACAGACTCACATTCGGCCTTTTCCCCAGAGCTGTGGACTGACTGCAGAGATAACCCACATACCCAAGAATGACTGAGCAATAATGGACTAACTGTTTTTAACTTCTGTGTCTTTTATTGTTTTTAACCCGTTTTACCATATATATTTTTTAACTCATTAAAACATTTACAACATATGTATATATTTAATTTTTTTTTTAGGAATGCTGCTGGTAAGATTGTTCAAACAAAGTTTTGTTGTGTAGCCCCCAATGACAAATACATGTAATTTAATATATTTTGGAGATTTTCCTGGTAATGAGTACAATGATTAATCTTAATTTCCCCTCGGGGATTAATAAAGTGATTCTGATTCTATGCTACCTTATATTTACGGTACAAGGCTAAACTTCTTGCTGTGTATATGCTAGAGACCATGGTCCAGCCTCTCCTCACAGAGACAAATAGAGTGGATAACTGACAAGAGTGTTCACACCGTTGATCTCATTTCGCTATGACAAAAACGCCCAGCTGCTGACACCAAGGCAAAGAGTAAACCTTCTTGCACCCTATTGGGAAGCGACAAACGAGCAAAACACATGCACAGACATGCCAATCTCATTTATCCTTCGATTAATTAACAGCGCCAAGAGGTTATGTATTAGCTGGATCTGTCTGTCTATTTGAAAACTTTCAGGAAATGTCAGAAATGTGAGAAGGTATTACATTTTGGGACTAAGTCTGGATTCGTTTGTGATACAGGAGTATTCAAAACAGTCTCCAACTTTTCCTCGGTAAGAAGGTAAGATACTGTCTGTCTATCTGAAAACTTTCAGGAAATGCCAGAAATGGGAGAAGGGATAACAGTTTGGGACTGTGTCTGGATTTGTTTGTGATACAGGAGCATTTAAAACAGTCTCCGATTTTTCCTTGGTAAGAAGGTAAGATTCCGAAAACCAGGAGCTGAATCCAAACCAGTGAAAAAACAAATAGAAGAGCATAGTCGGTGCTCAAAAAGAAAAGAAAAAGAATGTTACTCTATCGATTGGACGAAAGCCATCCCAGTTTCTATTTTGATTACGTTATTTTCCGTACCATAGGGCGCACCGGATTATAAGGCGCAAGACCTATGATTAGGTGTATTTTCATACAAAAGGCGCACCGGAATATAAGTTGCATTAAAGGGGTCATATTATGATTTTTTTCTGAATTTAAAACACTTTCTTGTAGTCTACATAACATCTAATGGTGGTTCTTTGGTCAAAATGTTGCATAGATTATGTTTTACAGACAATCTTCAAGTCGCTTTCTGACAGTAGCGTATTGGCGGTCTTATTTACGTGGCTCACCTTCGACAGCGTCTTCTCCCCGTCATCTTTGTTGTACCGGTGTAGCGTGCAAGGACGGGAGTCGAAGAAATGTCAAAATATGGAGCTAACTGTTTTAATGACATTCAGACTAAACTTAAACAACAGAGCAGCATCTACTCATCCGTGGCTCACTAGTGCAACAACAAGCCAGAAATGTGTCTCAAGAAAAACCGTCAGACCGGAACGCTCTAATAACTAAAGTTCCGTGGTTGAATTATGTAAACCCACTACACCGGTAGTTTTTAGCACTTTCATAGCGAGTCTACTGACAGGTATAAGTTAGAACTTTGCGCTACTTTATATTAGAAATGGCAACAGCGGAGGACCCATAACAAGAAGATAGAGAAAAAGAAGAAGACAATCAAGTGCTGCGGCTTCAAAGTCGTACTAAAACATACTGACAGGTTTTTGAGCGCCATGTGTAATGTTCTACATTCTCAATGGAACATTTTAAGTTTTGGTGTAGTTTACTGGTGTCATATTGCAGTCTACACGTATCTCTTATGTGTGACTACCCTCTACTGGTCACACTTATCATTACACCATGTACCAAATAAAATTGCTTAAAAGTCGGTAGGCACAACCAGAATTATTCCGTACATTAGGCGCACCGGGTCATAAGGCGCACTGTAGATTTTTGAAATTGAAAGAATTTTAAGTGTGCCTTATAGTCCGAAAAATACGGTACCAAGCATTGAACAGTAATGACATTGTTGTAGTTCATCAGAGACGAGGTTAGGAGTTGGAGGCACATAGTATTGGTGATGGGCACAGTATAGCTTCTACATCATGATAAGAAGGCAGATGAGTGTAGGGCCTGATGAAATTAATACATTTACGCAAAATGTTTTAGAATTTTTCCTTTCACACTTATTTTACCATCATTGACTGTGTGCTTTTTGTGTAATACATAACATGTTATGTGTTAAAGGGGTACTGCACTTTTTTTGGAATTTAGCCTATCGTTCATAATCCTTATGGGAGACAAGAACACAAAAGTAGTTTTTTTCCCACATTCTAATTTGTATTAATCTGCAATCCATTTGGCCTCAAAATCACTTTCAAATGCATCCAAAATACGCCTTCCATCCATCTTCAACCGGGTCGTGGGGACAACAGCTACAGCAGAGACCCCCAGACTTCCCTGTCCAGAGGAACACTAGCAACTTCCTCCTAGGGGATCCCAAAGCGTTCCCAGGCCAGAAAGGAGATGTAATCCCCCCATCTGGTCCTTGGACTGCCCCAGGGTCTCCTCCCAGTGGGACGTGCAATGAGGACATTTCTAGGGAAACGCTCGTGAGGCATCTGCACGAGATGCCCCAACCACCTAAGCTGGCTCCACTCAGAGTCTCTCTCGGGTGACTGAACTTCTCACCCTATCTCTCAGGGAGATGCCAGCCACCCTTCTGAGGAAACTCATTTTGTATCCGCGATCTTATTCTTTCGGTCATGACCCACACTTCATGACCATAGGTGAGAGTAGGAATGTAGATAGCTCGGTAGGCTGAGAGCTTTGCCTTCTGGCTCAGCTCTCGTTTCGTCACAACAGTGCGGTAGAGAGACTGCAATACTGCCCCAGCTGCTCCGATTCTTCGGCAGATTTCCTTCTCCATCGTTCCCTCACTCGTGAACAAGACCCCGAGATACTTAAACTCCTCCACCTGGGACAGAGTCTCGTTTTCTACCTGGACTGTGCAAAATACGCCAACAATACTTAATTTACGTTCCATAATCTGTTTAATAACCAAGGTGTAGGAACATTGTTATTGTAAGAGTGAACACTGACAAACTATTTTTTTAGTGTAGGAACACATCGCCTTACGACGGCATGCAATGGCATTAGCCGTAAGCTAGCATGTGCGTCATCAGCTGAATGGCTTTTGAGTTTGTAATGAACAACATAATGCAATAGGACACACATTTGTACTGACTGAAAACATGAACAATCATATTGCAGTTGTAAAGTTGTAACCCCCATTTAATGTTTTTGTACACAGCTCGCGCAACAGTGTATGTACTGTAGTTGTAATAACAAGCACGATGTGCTGCATGTATCAAGGTCAATATTACAGTAACTCACTCTATGGACATTTGTCTGTTTGGTCCAGCTGGCCGGGACCGTTTTTTGCAGTTGATTTTGTGTAAGCACGCCATTCATGTCGGCATAGCTTGACTCAGAGCTCCGCATTCGCAGCGTCAAGTCACGTCGGTCCTCACTCTCTCGGCTTCCGTCTGCTCCAATGTTTCACCCTCTCTTTGTGCGCGCTTCTATAACTAGCAGTTCATCCTCCATATATTCAGGTTAAAAAAGATAAGGTTGTCCAAAAATAGCCCTCTCAGTCATCTGTTACCAAGTTTGCGTTGATTAGTACACACTCGTGTTTATTTCCGGACGTAAGCACTTATTTGTCGCCGGAAGTGCGCTTCTATGGGAACGGAAATAAATGCGCTGAGGAAATAACTTCCGGTAATGCTTAAAATGACCACATTACGGCAACTATTGTCATATTACATATTGTTATGAACGTGTCTGTTACTACATTATATACAGTCGTGGTCAAAAGTTTACATACACTTGTAAATAACATAATGTCATGGCTGTCTTGAGTTTCCAATAATATCTACAACTCTTATTTTTTTGTGATAGAGTGATTGGAGCACATACTTGTTTGTCACAAAAAACAATTATGAAGTTTGGTTCTTTTATGAATTTATTATGGGTCTACTGAAAATGTGACCAAATCTGCTGGGTCAAAAGTATACATACAGCAATGTTAATATGTGGTTACATGTCCTTTGGCAAGTTTCAATGCAATAAGGCGCTTTTGGAAGCCATTCATAAGCTTCTGGCAAGCTTCCGGTTGAATTTTTGACCACTCCTCTTGAATGCAGTTCAGCTAAATCTGTTGGTTTTCTGACAAGGACTTGTTTCTTCAGCCTTGTCCACATGTTCTCAATGGGGTTTAAGTCAGGACTTTGGGAAGGCCATTCTAAAACCTTAATTCTAGCCTGATTTAGCCATTGCTTTACTACTTGTGATGTGTGTTTGGGGTCATTGTCCTGTTGGAACACCCAACTGCGCCCAAGACCAAACCTCCGGGCTGATGATTTTAGGTTGTCCTGAAGAATTTGGAGGTAATCCTCCTTTTTGATTGTCCCATTTACTCTCTGTAAAGCACCAGTTCGATTGGCAGCAAAACAGGTCCAGAGAATAATACTATCACCACCATGCTTGACGGTAGGGATAGTGTTCCTGGGATTAAAGGCCTCACCTTTTCTCCTCCAACATATTGCTGGGTATTGTGGCCAAACAGCTCAATTCTGGTTTCATCTGACCACAGAACTTTCCTCCAGAAGGTCATATCTTTGCGCATGTGATCAGCAGCAAACTTTAGACAAGCTTTAAGGTGTCACTTCTGGAGCACGGGCTTCCTTCTTGCATGGTAGCCTCTCAGTCCATGGCGATGCAAAACACGCTTGACTGTGGACACTGACACCTGTGTTCTAGCAGCTTCCAATTCATTGCAGACCTGCTTTTTGGTGGTTCTCGGTTGACTCTTGATCATCCTGACCAATTTTCTCTCGGCAGCAGGTTATAGCTTGCGTTTTCTTTTCTGATCGTGGCAGTGGCAAAACTGTGCCATGCACTTTATAGTTACGAACAATTGTCTGTACAGTTGCTCTTCGGACCTTAAGCTGCTATGAAATGGCTCCAAATGACTTTACTGACTTGTTCAAGTCAATGATTCGTTTTTTCAGATCTGTGCTGAGTTCCTTTGACTTTCCCATTGTCGCGTTTGTAACCGAGTCTAAAGACTGCATCACATGAACCCTATTTAAATGAGCTCAGAGAAGTCAACAGGTGTCGTCAATCATAATCACTCAAATGAAGTTAAGAAATAGGGCATGCCATGAAGCTAATTGGATTTGATTGTAACTTTTCTACATCACCAAAATTTATAATGTATATTGCTGAATGTATACTTTTGACCCAGCAGTTTGTCACATTTTCAGTAGACCCATAATAAATTCATAAAAGAACCAAACTTCATGAATGTTTTTTTGTGACAAACAAGTATGTGCTCCAATCAGTCTATCACAAAAAAATAAGAGTTGTAGAAAATATTGGAAACTCAAGACAGCCATGACATTATGTCCTTCAGAAGTGTATGTAAACTTTTGACCACGACTGTACATACTTCCAGTGTGTATATAAAACGTTGGTGGAGGGTTTTGAAGTTGGTTTAGAGGGCTTTGAAGGCAATAATGGTGACACACATTAGCCACATCTTGGAACCATCTTTAGAATCCGCAAGATGGCGCTGCTCCATTCGGCTGCCTCTCCACGCTCTCGTCACAAGATTTGCGTATTTTGGTTAATTTGTGTAGTTTTTTTTGTTTGTTTTATTTCGACCAACGGCACAACAATTGTTTACGACCGACAGACTCTTCTGGACATAAATTCAAAAACAACTCACCAACTTCAACGAAGCTCGGACCTCTTGAAGCAACTGCCGGCAGAATTGAGAGTCCATGGCAATGCCGGTAACAACAAAAAAGGAGAATAGCGGAAACACCATCGATACCGTGGCAGCCGAGGGGGAATAATGAACCGCGCCAGAAGACGTGCGAGCCGGACGCCTCTCCCTTCTATCCTGCTCTCCAACGTCCAGTCAATTGAGAACAAGCTGGACGACATCAGGGCGAGGATTAAGTTCCAGCGGGACATCAGAGACTGTAACGTCCTGTGTTTCACTGAGACCTGGCTCACACCGGAGGTTCCAGACCCCGCCATCAGCCTGGAGCCCTTCTCCGTGTACCGGAGCGACAGGAACGAGTCGTCTGGGAAATCGAGAGGCGGAGGCGTGTTTTATGGTGAATAAACACTGGTGTGGACCGAGCAGTGTGGAGAAGATAGGGGAACACTGCTCACCGGACCTGGAGTTTCTCATCATCAAATGCCGCCCGTTCTACCTACCAAGGGAGCTAACATCAGTCATACTCATCGGAGTATACATTCCACCCCAGGCCAACGATGAGACCGCACTTTCGGAGCGCTACGACCAGGTAAATAAACTCCAGACAGCTCATGTTGATGCTGCTATTGTGGTTGCTGGGGACTTTAATAAGGCGAAACTTAAAACGGTATTACCAACGTTTTACCAACATGTGACCTGTCCTACCCGAGGCGATAATATACTAGACCACTGCTACTCGCAGTTCAAATGCGGCTTTAAATCACAGTCTTTATCAGCCTTCGGTAAATCAGATCACTCCGCCATCTTGCTCGTACCAGTGTATAAACAAAGTTTGAAGCGCGCCCCCTTGGTGACGCGAGAAGTCAGGCGTTGGTCTGTGAACTCAGAGAGCGCGCTCCAGGATGCGCTAGATTGTACAGACTGGAGCGTGTTCCGCGAGGGCACAGACAACATTGACGAATATACAGACACTGTGCTGGATTTTGTTGGTAAACTGGTAGAGGAAATAGTCCCCACAACCACAGTACGGGTTTTTCCAAATCAGAAACCCTGGGTTGATGGATCGGTTCGAGAGGCTTTGAAAGCGCGCACCTCAGCCTACGGCAGAGGAAGCGCAACAGGCTAAATGCACGCGTACAAGGCAGCATGTTATGACGTCAGGCGCGTAGTGAAGCAGGCAAAGGGACGATACAGGCCAAAATGGAGTTTAAATTTCAGCAGGCTGACTCCAGATCTGTATGGCAAGGACTCAGAACGATGACAGACTACAAAGGCAGCCCCCCCTCCCCCCAATGGTGAATGCTGATGTCTCCCTGGCAAATGAGCTAAATACCTTTTTATGCACAGTTTGAGGCTGCAAATTCAAACAGCAGTGTTGATGGCGCCGCAAAAGAGGGTATGGCCACTGGCAATGGAGACTCAGCATTCAGAATAACAGAACACGACGTGAGGAGAACCTTTAAGAGGGTGAATACCAGGAAAGCCACAGGGCCAGACGGCATCCCCGGTTGCTTCCTAAAAGTCTGTGCTGACCAACTGGCACCGGTATTCCCAGACATATTCAATCTGTCCCTTGAACAGTCCATCATCCCCACCTGTCTGAAAAAAATTCACCATTGTCCCTGTTCCAAAGAAATCTGCCCCTGCCTGCCTCAACGACTACCGCCCCGTAGCCCTCCCCCCATAGCCATGAAGTGCTTTGAGAAGCTAATCAAAGACCACATATGCCCCCCCCCCCCCCAACTAAAGACCACCTGCAATTTACATACCGCCCAAACAGGTCAACTGACAATGCAATCGCACACGTATTGCATATCGCCACGACACACCTGGACAAAAGGCAGGGGAACTTTGTGAGAATGCTGTTCATAGACTACAGTTCAGCATTCAACACCATGGTCCCATCCAAACTCGTCATCAAGCTCAAGGACCTGGGCTTGAACTCAACCCTCTGTCATTGGGTCCTGGATTTCCTGACAGGCAGACCACAAGTGGTGAGAGCAGGAAACTGCACCTCATCACCCATCATCCTCAACACCGGTGCCCCCAGGGCTGTGTTTTGAGCCCCCTCCTCTATTCACTCTACACCCATGACTGTGTGGCTAAAAACACCACCAACTCCATTGTGAAATTTGCTGACGACACAGCTGTGGTGGGCCTGATCTCCGGAAACGATGAGACGGCCTACCTGAGTGAAGTGAAGAACCTGGCACTGTGGTGTCAGGAGAACCACATCGCCCTGAACGTCAGCAAGACCAAGGAGATCATAGTGGATTTTAGGAGACGGGGGGCAAGGAACTACAGTCCCCTCAGCATAGACGGGATGCCGGTCGAGAGAGTGACCAACTTCAAATACCTCGGAGTGACAATATCAGAAGACCTGTCCTGGACCACACACATAGACAACGTGGTGAAAAGGGCACGCCAGCGTCTCTACTTCCTCAGGAGACTCAGGAAGTTCAAGTTAAACCACAAGATCCTCAGAAACTCCTACTCATGCACAACAGAGTGTCATGACTGGAAACATCACCTCCTGGTTTGGGAATAGCACCGCACACGACCGCAACAGACTGCAGAGAGTGGCCAGATCAGCCAAGCGCACCATCGGAGGCGTGCTTCCAACCATCTGCAACATCTACACCAGGCGGTGTAGATTCAAGGGCAAGAGGATAGTGAGGGACTCTAGCCACCCAAGCCACTGCCTCTTCTCACTGCTGCAGTCAGGCAAGCCCTACCGGAGTCTCATGGCCAACACGGAGAGACTCAGGAGGAGCTTCTATCCCCAAGCCATCAGACTGCTCAACTGCATCGCTGATTAACACTTATCACAATTGCACAAAACCGCACGCGCAAGAATCACTTTACTTACCACTGTAATTACCGGACTACAATACTCTTCATTCATTGACTGTAAAAAATTTAAAAACAAGAGTATAAAGAAGTCATACTGTTCCATTACCTTTGTTCATACTACTGTCACTACTCAACTGCCAAAGAACTCTAGACACCTTAATATGTGTTGCTTCCTATACTGTATTTACTGTCATACTATTTGATATTGCACTGGTACTGTACTTCTACTTGTACTGATACCTCTACCATAACTACTGTAACTTATTGTGCAACTTATTGTCTTGTAATTAATGTACATCAGAGCTATTCAAATTTTTGTATTTTTTGTATTAGATTCAGCAACTAGTGTTTGGATCCCACTGTACGCAATATCTGAAGAGCATGGAAAAAAGCATTTCACTGTGGTGTACTCTGCATGTGACGAATAAAACTTGAAACTTGAAAGAATCCTAAAAAAAAGGCACATATGTTCTTGTCTCTCATAATTAACGTGAACGATAGGCAAAATAAAATAAAATAGTGCAGTTCCCCTTTAAGTTAAAGCATAGTCATTTTCTACATAAATTTACCAACGAGTGCTTCAAATACAACATGCTTACTTACATATATAAGCCACTTTTCTGCAATTTTTATTTTGTTAGAACAGTCGGACAGGATTTTGCGCAAAGCTGTTATTTTGAAGGATGGAAGTGTGCTTCTTTGTTTTGACAGCTGCTATGTTTTTAGAGGAGTCGAGACTGTTTTAAGAAAAAAACAAAAAACCTAAAAAAACAAACAGAGTGTCTTTCAAGTTACGGCTGTCATTAACTTAGAAATGTCCAGCAACTTAAGGGTTTCTAGTACAAATCCAGCTACCGCCGTCCATGTCACTGCCGTTGCGTTCTTGCACAAGACACTTCACTCACCTTGCTCCCAATGCTGCTCACACTGGTGTATGATTTAATGTTTTGTGGTGGTCGGAGAGGCCATAGGCGCAAATTGGCAACCACGTTTGCGTCAGTCTATCCCACGGCTTATGTGACTACAAATGTAGCTTAGCACAATCAATGTGTGAATGAATTATGTGGTTTCAGTTCTCACTGTAAAAGTGCTTTGAGTGTCTCGAAAAGTTCTATATAAATCTAATTCATCATCATTATTAGTATTATTATTACTACAATCCCTGGCATCTGTGGTCTTGTCCACAACAACACAAGCAGAGAAGATGTGTTGCGGATATGCAGATTGTCAAGGCTAGCAGCACTGTGTTTTCGACATGGCTTTTGGACAACATGTGGTCATCACACATATGCCTTGGCCAATAATCAATTAATTGTACGATTAATATAAAGAACTCAATAATTTTTTCCGCATTGATGAATTGCGATGTCCGTTTGTTTTCTTTGTCTCTCACTTCCTCACAGGGTGAAAGAGGGTTCAGAAAGTGATGGTATAAGACTTAAGCTCTGCTTTAATTTACCCCAAATACAGGTTTGCCTTGATTCTCCCATTTAATTTACGGTAAGCCTCATCTTAGTGTAAAAGAGGCCAGCCAGTGTGGCTGTGGAAGTGTACATTGTTTAACCTCTCTCCCTGACGCCTAAGAGTTTGGATTAGAAATCGTGTTTAGCTTTGTGCCGAGCAACTCTCATTCGTAGGACCCAGGTTTCAAGCCCTCGGTTAGTCCATGTTACAGTGGTGCTGTCACCCGGATGAGAGTAAGGTTTGGAGGGGCGAGTGTAACGGAGACCAGCCAGTGTGGCTGTGCCAGTGTGCATTGGTACACCTCACTCTCTGATGCCTGAAGAGTTTGCGCTAGAAATCAAGTTGACAACTTGGGATTTTAGCTTGGTGCCTAGTTCCCTTGACTCTCACTGGAGGACCCAGGTTTGAGCCCCAGGCAGAACGGATGCGGGGGCTGGAACAGGCAGGTTATATCAACTGTCTGTATCCATGCGACAACCCTCCTGACTCGGACAAGAGAAATACATTTTTCGGAACATTCCACAAGCCTGCATACTTTTCAACCATTTGCTCAACTTTCTTATCCTTGTCGTTCAATGTCTCCTTAATCTTTTTAAACTTTATCCACAAGCTGTAATAGTCGACCACAAATAATATACTCAAGGGCTTTAACACTAATAACTGTCAGCAAAATGAAACCTTAAAAATTGTTATGTTTACAGCTTGGTTAAGACCATAACATCTGTTTTTGCAAGAACAAAAGTATTGTCATGTTTAAAAATGATTAAATCAGTCGCAGATTAAAGCTCAACCTGTGAGAAAGACTGAAATTAAACCACTCCCAGGTATATATAAAAGTAACCTCAGCACACCCAGCCTTCATGTGAAGTGCAACCTGACCTCTGACAATATGAAGATTCAACCACAACCCAAAGTCATCAAGAGCTTGAAGACCAAGTATGCTGATGAGATAGGTGCCAGACATCTATAATATATCCAAACGCCAAGATGATGAAAACAAATTTGAAGAATGTGATGTTCAGAACAAGCCCAGGTCAGGCAGATCCTGTAAAACAACTGTCCGATGGCCAGGCATTTTTCCGAAACCTCTGTATCTACAAAAACAGTTTGATACATTTTCTCACGTAGTGGTCTCTATGGCCTAATTAGAGCTTACAAATTAAACTTGTGAAGGCTTACAGTTCACATAGAAAAGATTGACAGTGAAAAAGTGTCAGAAGGTGAATTTTCCCAATGAATCATCCATTGAACCACATCCCAATTGCCGCAAATACAGAAGAAGACCTGTTGGAACCTGCGTAGACCCAAGAATGACCCAGAAAGCAGTCAAAGTCGGCGGCGGGAAAATCAAAGTTTGGGGGTTACATCCAGTATGAGTGTGCGAGAGATCTGCAGAGTGGATGGCAACATCAACAGCTGGAAGTATCAAGAACCTTTTGCTGTCCATTACATTCAAAATGCAATAGAATGGAACTTTGCTGTCAATGCACTTAAAAAGTACAATCACAAGAAATGGCAAGTTCTTTAGCACCATTTCAGACTTCTGCCTGCACATCAAAGTTCCTGAAAGCAAAACAAGGTCAGACATGCACATTTTTGAGCATGCTTGAGATGAGATGAAGGAGGAGGTCATAAAACTAAATAATCTTGATGAACTCTGGGAGTCCTGCAAGACGTCACAGTTGAAATGTATCAAAAGTGAACTGAACGTGGAAATGTTTGGTGCCTCACGCCAACTTCATGGCTCACGTACATACATTTCTACATGCTGTGGATAGTTTGGCAACGCATAGAGGTGATGTTGGGTAACTGGTTAAATAAAAAACATGTGCAAACCATTACTCCTCAGACTCATTGATGTGCACATCAGAAACATATGAACAACTGTATATGCAATTACACTAATGGGTATAAAAGCAGAGACAAAATGGAGCATACAAACTACATTAAAACATTGACTGCTTTAGCAGTATTAGAATAAATTGTTAATGGTGCACTGCGAAGAGAGTGTGTTTTCCGAAACAGACTGTTCTTATTCGCAAATGATGACACCTGGCTCATGAGCCACTTCAGGTTTCCTCGAGCGCTCCTCCTGGAAAATGTGCGCAGAGCTGAGGCCTCTTGTAAAGCACATGCGTTGACTGTGCCCACACAGATGCTGACCACACTAGGGTTCTTTGCAACCAGTGCATTTCAGAGGTAGCTAGCCGACCGATCGGGATTGTGCCAGTCGGCCCTGAGCTGAGCCATGCCAGCCGTGTGGGAAGAAATTATAGGCATGTTAGCGAGGTATATTCCTTTCCCATACAATGCAGCAGAACAGGCCAACATTAAAGGCCTGTTCTGCTGCGACAGCTGGTTTTTCTAATATTGTCATAACTATCGACTTCCCATACGTTGCTCTAAAAGCACAATCACATGACAAATATGTATATGTCAACAGGAAACATTTTGATTCGATCAATGCACAGATCTTACATGATACACAAATACAATTAACCAACATTGCAACGATGTGGCTTGGTTTGACGCATGATTCGTACATTGTAAATAACAGCATGGTTGGGAAGAGACTACAAGCTGTCATTGTGCACGATTGGTGGCTTCTTGGTGAGTACATTTATATATGTAATTGTCCTAATATTAATCGCTGTGACGCACAAAGTCTCACTTTTCTTTTGTGCTTGCTTCAGAAATCAACGCATGGAATACATCAATTCCGGAAATGATTAAAATGATCACAATACAGTATATATTGAAGATATTACATATTGTTATGAACGTGTCCGTTACTAAATTGTACATAGACTAACACTGTGTAAAACGTTGCTGGAGGGTTCTGAAGTTGTTTTAGAGGGCTGTGAAGGCTACAACAGTGACTCCCATTACCCGCATCTTTCAAGCATTGTTTATCATCTTTAAAATCGTAAAAAAAAAAAAAAAGGTGTGTTCTTGTCTCTCATAATGCTTGTGAACAATAAGCAAAATAAAAAAAATAAAAAGTGCAGTTCACCTTCAATGTAACATGTTTGTGTTTTCAAAATTAAGTACTGTAGATTATCTTTGTACACGACAAGACTTTTGTCTAAGTACAATCTGACCTTTTTGTCTTAATTGATAAAACTATGAATAATACAATAATTTATTTGGATAAAATGTTCATAATCTAAAGGAAGGATATTTAACTAGAAGGGAACTGCACTTTAAAAAAAAAAAAAAAAGTGTCTATCATTCATAAAATGTAAAACAACCCGTTTTTTAATGCATTCTAAATCGTAAAAAAACACTAGCAGAAGTCAGCTAGCAATAGAGCCAATGGGAGTCGCTTTATTCCGCCTATGAAGCCCTCTAAAAAAACATCCAAAAAGCCTATCGATCGCATATTGATTGATCCGTCAGTATAAGAGAGCACAGCCTGTAGGTTTAATGTGCACGATTAAATATCTTAGTTGCTCAAATAGTAATGTGTTTATACAAGTTTAGATTGTTGAAATACATTAACAATGTCTCTTGTGTTTAAGTTAGTACTTCAGCTATCTAGCGGTAGCTTGTTTCTCCAGTAAATGAGGTTACGACAAATAACCAATAACAGCAACTAGGGATGTCCCGATCCGATATTTGGATCGGATCGGCCACCGATATTTGCCAAAAAATGATGCGTATCGGCAAGGCATGGGAAAATGCCGATCCAGATTTAGTTTAAAAAAATATTCCGGTCCGTGTTTTCCAACGCACCGATTTAAATAATACATTCCACTTTTCTGCTGCTCCCTAATTCCCGTTCCGCATTTTCCAGCACACCTTCAACACATCCACAGGTCTGTGTCCTAACCGTTAAGACGGCCATGTGAATTAAAAGTTACCGGTAAAAATGTCTGCTGTCTCTGTGCGATATAGAAAATGACTATATCGTGATATTGGAGTATACGTTCTCACGCAGTTGCTTTTAGCTGCTGGCATTACACGACAGGCTCTTCTCACTCCTTCTTGTGTCTGCTTCTCACAGACAGCAAGCAAACCTTCTTACACACGTCACATACTGTCACGACATACGTCACATACGTATACGCACTCTCCCAGCACAGAGGTAGCAGCATGACTAACGTTAGCTGTGATGCTAGCGTAGCCGTGTGAGCGGTAATAATGAAGGAAGAATTCATTAATTCCCAAGAAAAACAGCAGGGGGTCCATCGTCTGGCGGTGTTTTGGCTTCAAGTGGGAATATGTCGAACAGACAACCGTAATTTGTCAAGTGTGGGGCAAAAGCTTTGCTATAAAATAATATGTAGCATCATTTGAAAAGTCCCCTGCTAAAGAATGAAGAGTGTTTGAAACTCCGCATGTTAACATCTCCATTCGGTGACACACGCCCACACCATCAAAATGTGGAGGCAACCATTTTCAGATCAACACCGGATGAAAAAAATAGTGATTTTTTTTAGTTGTGATTTCCTTCTCTGCATGAAAGTTTAAAAGTAGCATATATTAATGCAGTATGAAGAAGAATGTTTTAATGTAGACACATAGAATCATCATACTGCTGTGATTATATGCATCAAGTGTTCATTCAAGGCTAAGGCAAAATATCCAGATATACCTGTATATCGTGTATCGCGATATGGCCTTAAAATATCGCGATATTTAAAAAAGGCCATATCGCCCAGCCCTAGTTCAATGATGCCATTTCTGTTTGTCATGTATAATTTTGTCTATTTTGTGTTTATCCTTGAATAAAAAGGTTAGTTTCTTTTTACCAACCATTGTGTATTATTCAAACTCACCTAATTCAGCTGGCTAGTTGTTATCAATAGTACTAAAACACTTTTCAACATGAATCTGACAACTAAGTAGGCTAAAAAACTTTAAACTTTAATACATGCTCCGATAGGCCAGTATCTGTATCGGATCGGAAGTGCAAAAACAACATCGGTATCAGATCGGAAGTGCAAAAACCTGGATCGGGACATCCCTAACAGCAACACAGTTATTGTAAGAGCGAACTCTTTTTCTTGCGTCCTAACACATCGGCGTGCTACAGTATGAGCCGTAGAAGCTAACTACGGAAAGAGATAAGCTAGCTTCTAAGTCAGCACAAAGCGCGTTTGAGTTTGTAATGCACAACACAGTAGGACGCTGTGTTTATAAAATGAAAGCAACATCTCCTCCACGGTATACTTTTAGCGTGGTACAAATGCGTCTGTCTTGTCCACACCTGTAGTCATCTAATAGCAGCAGTGCCCTCTTGAACGCACGCAGAGACTCCACGGAAACAAAGCGAGGGGAAAGGAAGTTAAACGAAGTGCTTGGCTACGTTTAGTTTGAGAAGAACTCTATGAAGCAAAGTCTTTGTAGTTGATTTCCGCAATGTTTCAAGCCAAAGGACGTTAGTGTGCATGCGCCTGCGCTGCTGTGACTCTGTTTCCAGGAATTAATCAGTGTTGCCTGAAATGCATTAATAAATGAAGTTTTTTCAGGGATTAAAAACTTTAAGCGCTATTACTAACCATCTGAAATTTTACCGTGGTTTATCATTATACCGTTTACCGCTACATACCTATTTACATTATACATGCATCATTAGGGTTTTGAAGTTGTTTTGGAGGGCGTTGAAGGCAACAACGACTCCAATTAGCCGCATCTTGTAAGCGTTCTTGTCTCTCATAATGATTGTGAATGATAGGCAAAATTCCAAAAAAGTGCAGTTCCCCTTCAAATTTTTTAAACTTAATATTTGCTTATAACAGTGGATGTTCCTGCACTATTGTTTGCACTTAAAGGGCAATTTATTTATTTATTTTATTTTGCTTATCGTTCACAATCACTATGAAAGACAAGATATTGGATGTATTTTTTTTAATGCATTGTAACTATTAAATACATTCGATCAAAAGTCTGCTTACAATGGAGCTGCTCTATTCCGCCTCTAAAGCTCTTAAAAAAACATTCAAACACATCCATTAAGGTTTTATATACATGATTTAAGTATATATGTAATGTAGTAACAAGCCAATTTCTAATAACATTCAATATTTAGGTATTTTGCTTTACTTTAAAGGCCTACTGAAACCCACTACTAACGACCACGCAGTCTGATAGTTTATATATCAATGATGAAATCTTAACATTGAAACACATGCCAATACGGCCGGGTTAACTTATAAAGTGCAATTTTAAAATTCCCGCCACACTTCCGGTTGAAAATCTCCTTTGGATACGATTTATGCGTGTGACGTCATAAAATGCACGGAAGTGTTTGGGCCCTATTGGACACAATACACAAAGCTCTGTTTTCTTCGACAAAATTCCACAGTATTCTGGACATCTGTGTTGGTGAATCTTTTGCAATTTGTTTAATGAACAATGGAGGCTGCAAAGAAGAACGTTGTAGGTGGGATCGATCGGTGTCTTAGCGGCTAAGTACAATACTTACAGCAACACAACAAGGACTACTTACCCTGATAGAAGACGCCTAGCTGATGCTTGCCGCCAAACCCACGGATGAAGTCCTTTGTAGCGCCGTTGATCGCTGGAACGCAGGTGAGCACGGCTGTTGATGGGAAGATAAGGACTGGCTGGCGTAGGTGGAGCGCTAATGTTTTATCATAGTTCTGTGAGTTCCGGCTGCTAAGTTGCTAAATTAGCCTTAGCGTCGTTAGCAACAGCATTGTTAAGCCTTACCAGGCTGAGAATTTTTAACCGTGTAGTTACATGTACGTGGTTTAATAGTATTTTTGCTCTTCTGTCTATCCTTCCAGTCAGGGGTTTATTTATTTTGTTTCTATCTTCATTTGAGAACGATGCTAGCACGTTAGCTCAGTAGCTAAGTGTGTCACCGATGTATTGTCTTGGAGATAAAAGTCACTTTAAATGTCCATTTCGCGTGCTCGACTCTCATTTTCAAGAGGATATAGTATCCGAGGTGGTTTAAAATACAAATCCGTGATACACAATAGAAAAAGGAGAGAGTACATAGTTCTGTGAGTTCCGGTTGCCAAGTTGCTGATATCGTTACATCCCTAATATTCAAGGGTCAAAATGCATGAAGATTATGAAAACTGCTTATTGTACATGCAGGTTGGATAGTGTA
>NC_084741.1:38518653-38533653 GCF_033978785.1 Entelurus aequoreus | reverse complement strand
TTTTGGATATATGGAAGTTTATTATTGATTGTGTCTGGAAAAAAAGTAGTGATGACTTCAAGATCTATATTTTAACAGTGTACGTTTTCAAAAGATTAATTATGATACTTTAGCAGTAGGTGGGGCCGGGTGTGGTTTCATTTGCAATCTGGGAACGCCTCCACAATTGAACATCTTGCAGACAGACTCGAAAAACGGGTTACAAAAGTAACTGTGAAGGCAAATTCATGCAAAATTTACACCAAAGCACAAACAATACATACTGTATGTGGACCACAAGGAAGTGTTTTAAATGTAGATTAAAATCCTCATAGGCCTTTAATGCTTCTATCATATCAAAATGAAGCTATTTTCCAGCAACACAATTTTAATAATTTTAATAAACTTCATATCTGCAATTCATAAATCAGTGCAAAGGGGTGATGGAAGTTTGAGATTTTGAGAAATAATTAAATGGATAGCTGCTTTACAAAGCAGACAGGACATAATGTCCCTTTGTGTTGGTGGGTGGGGACAGTATCCATCCCTTCATCTTAGTTGGTGTCTGAGCCAAAGAGAGGCGAAGGACAATGTGCCGCAGTCCGGTGCACAAGACCCTTTCTAGTGGCACCATAGTGATACCAAGATGTTGGGTTTAAAAAAGAGGGAAGTAGAGATGAGATTTAATCTTAGAATGTTGAAATGGTAGTTCCCCTGCCCAATATATTCTAAAACCATGTGGAGTGTGGACAATTCACCTATTTGTCACAGCCGTCTGATTCCAAATGACAGGCACAAACGGATGCTGAGCTAACCCGTTTGAAGATTAAGTCCATTTATCAACTGACATAAAAAGATTTAAGTCCTGCTCCCAGGCTGATTTAATTTCACCAGGAGGAGGATGTTTCATACCTGTCGACTTGTCATAGGATTATATTTTTTTTCATGAAGGGTATACAAATAAAAAAAGAAGACATAAGGTAACGTTAATTCTGTCAAACTTAGATGTGTGGCTTTTATTTAGTTACTTAGTCTAATTTAGAAACTGTGTTCTTCAAATAAACACTGCCTCTTTGGTATCAGTTTACAACATTGACTGTGTTATGAATATCATGAGGATAGATGATGACGTGGGATGTAGTAAAATACTGCTAGAGCAATGAACGTCACTGCAATGGGTTTTAGTTTTAGCACCAGAAGACTTTTTCCCATAAAACAAAGCTAACTTCAGTCAATTTAAAGTAAAATTTTGTTTTTCCATTTCATGGTGGAGCTCTATTATGTTCCCATATGCACTGCGTGCCAAACTTTTTTTAAAAAAATGTAAAAAAATAAATAAACAAAAAAACTCAACAATGTGAAATGTGAGTCATTTTGTTAGTAAGTCTGTAAGAAGTTGAAAATGCCTCCACTCCTTTCTGTTTTACTTGATATTTGTTTTTTTAATTATCAAAGCATAAAAAAGCACTTTATGATACAGTATAATAACGTCATTATACATATCTATTGTATGCCACTGGACTCTGACTTAATCACTATAAGAGCTATTTTGGAAAAAAAGAAAGGAGAGATGCGACAACACTTGAATTTTTCCATTAAGCATGGAGTGATAGTTTAATAACTTATAAACACGCTCTTACCTTAGCTAAAACTAATTACTACTACAATCTCATCCGCTTTAATAAAAACGATCCTAAATATTTGTTTAATACAGTAGCTGTCAGGCTTGTTCCTGACAGTTTGGTTATGTTTTAGTTTTTCTTCTGTTTGTCTTTGTTTCCTGTCAGCGCTCTTATTTTGGTTGTTTCCTGCTTTTCTCCCTGAGTGCTGTTTTCCCTCAGCTGTGGCTGATTGGCACCTGGCCACACCTGGTGTCAATCAGCCAGCTGATATTTAAACCTGCCTTGCCATCCAGTCTGTGCAGGAGTATTGTCGATGTCATTGTAATACTTATTGCTGTCGATGTCTACTATTTGTCGTTGGAGCTACCACTTGTCATTCTCATTGTTTGCGGTAAGCTGTTCCTAATAGCTATTTACAGTTTGCTGTCTCCTAGCTCTTTTGTTTCGGGTTAGCCGTTAGCTGTTTCCAGTTTTTCTGTTTGCTGGTTCCTGTTTTCAGTTTGGCTATTCCTAGTTCCTGGTTTGTGTTTTACATTTATTTTGGACATTAAATCATGTTTTCCCGCACAAAGCCTGCCTTCTCTGCATCTTGGGGTTCGTCACCAACACCTTGTGACAGTAGCATCCCAACAAGGGACATCTCCCAGTAGCTCCACCCACTCGGCTGATGACTTTATGCAATGATTTACGAAGACAATTGAACTAATTAGAAACTGGGTTTTACTAACGCAGATACGAATGTATAAGATGGATAATGCTCTCCAAAATAATCGTTCTCTTTTTGAAGAAATAATATTAGAGAAACTCCTGCGACTCTTAAATGGAACTAAACAAACATGTTTACTTGACCCACTTCCTGGGAAACTTATCAAGGAGCTGTTTGTAATATTAGGACCATCTTCAGCATTTATATGCTGCCGCTAGGTGACATCATACGCAAACACGGCATTAGCTTTTACTGTTATGCTGATGACACCCAACTTTACATGCCCCTAAAGCTAACCAACACGCCAGATTGTAGTTATCTAGAGGCCTGTCTTAATGAAATGAAATAATGGATGTCCAGCAACTTTTTGCCTCTTAACGCTAAGAGACCAGAAATGTCGATTACGTCTCGTCTTGATTACTGTAACATATTATTTTCTAGTCTCCCTATGTCGAGCATTAAAAGATTACAGTTGGTACAAAATGTGGCTGCTAGACGTTTGACAAGGACAAGCAAGTTTGATATTACACCTATACTGGCTCACCTGCACTGGCTTCCTGCGAACTTAAGATGCGACTACCGGTATAAGATTTTACTACTTACGTATAAAATACTAAACGGTCTAGCTCCATCCTATCTTGCTGATTGTATTGTAACATATGTCCCGGCCAGAAATCTGCATTCAAAGAACTCTGGCTTGTTAGTGATTCCCACAGCCCCAAAAAAGTCAGCGGGCCATAGAGCGTTTTCTATACGGGCTCCAGTACTCTGGAATGCCCTACCGGTAACAGTTAGAAATGCTACCGCAGTAGATGCACTTAGTACAACTAATTTATATACTCTACCCTTTTATACTCTAGCCTTTCCTGCGACAAGTTAACTCATGTCACTATTCACAACAAATTATCACATGAATCATATATATACGTAGACTAATCCCGAAAACCACACATGCTCCTTTCCCTAAACCGTGGATACTTACTTGAAAGGCAGCGCGGCGCAGTATATGTTATGTCATGATCAGTGATCAGGTCAATGCATACTGTCTGTCAGTGCAAAGATGAGTACTGAAACACCTACTGGTGCACTAACTGGCAAATTTCACTTTAAAATAAACCCAGACAGGTCTTTAGATAAAACTGTTAGCAAGTTTTGAGCAAATAAATGACACTCATGTAAAACATAAAAAAAATGTTTTACTATAAGACATTGTGACAATAAAATTGCATTTGATGTCATAATATTGGGCTCTTCTTTTAAGTATATTAAATTATGCAAGCGAGTATTCAATCAATCAATCAATCAAAGTTTACTTATATAGCCCTAAATCACAAGTGTCTCAAAGGGCTGCACAAGCCACAACGACATCCTCGGCTCAGATCCCACATCAGGGCAAGAAAAAACTCAACCCAATGGGAGGTTGAGTTATTATGGTATTAACCTGCGATTAATTATAAGTAATAAAATTCAAAGGTGTGATTAATCAGATGAAAAAATTTAATTATTTGATAGAACCAAGTTGTACAGAATTATCAAGCTATCTAATAAAATGTGTACAATCGATTGCTGCATTTGGTCTGTAGTCATTGTACAATTGTAGTAGATAATAGGGGTGCTCATATACTCGATTCACATTCAGATCGTAATTTTAATTTTTTCAGTTCTAAATTGATTCATAATTTTTCGAGAATTGTTTTTAAAAAATCTATCTTTTCTTTTGCAAATGTTGTTTTTCAGAATCAATATTTGGATTAAAACATTAAACAACTATTATTGATATTATATTACTTTTGATACTGTTGCTTTTATATAGTTTAGTGTAATCAATAAGTGTTGTATTTGTATGTCTTCTCAATTGCTTTGTAAATTTCTATCCTGAGTGTTCTAAAGATGGGATTGGGTTGGCGTTTGGGTTGCTCTTATTTATTTTAACAGACTGATTAACATTCTGAGATTTTTGTAGATTAAAAAAAACATTTGTTGAGACGTTTTTAGGCCAACAATGCACGTATAAGTTGTACAGCAGCAGCCAAGAGGAGCTTTTGTAACCTGTAGCCTGTGTTAAAATGGTTTTATTATAATTCTTATACAAACCAACTAATATATTGTTGTCAATTGTCCCGAGAATCAGAATCAAATCGAATCGTAAGGTGCCCAAAGATTCCCACCTCTAGTAGATAATGTCAAGCTGAATTTATACACCTTAGTGAGGGAAACATTGGTGGCTTTGTGCTTATGTAGCAAGAACACCTTATGGGTTTCCAGATGGAGGTCTATCAGTGCAGTCCCAGTTCAAACTCATGTCTTAGAGAAGATAGACACACACTGATACAACGGGAACACATAGTTCAGAGGGAATAGTGCTCACTCAGGCCATGATAGCTTTTGTACATTCATAGTGGATGATCACAGGGTGCACTACTTTCTCCGTAATAGATGCTGCTTGTTGTGTGAACACTTTCTCTTTCAACTGATACGGAAGACACATACGGAGAATCATATAAATTGCATTTTTTGCACCTTGTTCAAATGCAGCAAATCCTTTTTGTGGGAAAAATACTTGGTTTTTTTTACTGGTTTTATGTTTAGGAGATATTTGGCAAATTTATTTTATTTTAAGACACAAACATGTTGAATTAAGGTACATTTACAGCACTACCCCATGTTCTAATTACGTACCGCATGTCACTTGCTACTTCATTAGAAGATCCTTAGTCTTGAAAGGAAATGAGCCTCAGTGAACTTCAAAGGCAAGTTTAGACATGTTTCTGTGGTTCCTCACACTACATAAGTGTAGTTTGAATTACGTTTATATCAAACCTGTTTATATTGAAGTGGCCCAATGAGTTACCAAGCATGCTCTACACTACACCACAATGGCCATCGATGCAAAGACCTCATCTACACTTAGTAAGGCTGTTGCTATTGATTACTTTCATCATTATTCATGTATCTAAATTAATTGTGCAAATGTGTCTGCTCCTCTCAATACAGAAAATGGTTTAATGACCAAGTATTCAAATTGTTCTTCTATTGTTCCATCAAATATAACCCATGTTACTCACACCATGTGTGGTTGATATTAGTCAATACCATCATCTGTGATAATCAGGAGTAAAACATATAGATAGTGAAAGTGTTAAACAGAATACCTCATATTACAGTTTTTATAGATGTTTGTCAATAAAACCATAGTAAATTTTATGATACTACAATACGTTTTTCCTCAAAACTGTGCCGGTACTTCATTCATGTTTGCAAATTTAATCACACAAGCAATATGCTGTTGCTCTTCAATTTGCCTCATTTCATCATGCTAGATTATTTCCAAGTAATAATCTCTGGGCCGACTGGAAAGCTTTTGATTATTTATCAATAATAATTCACAACTATCAAGACCATCAAAAATGACCGGTACGATGGTCAGCCCTCTGCTGAACTGCACTCACTGGCAGGCAGACAAGCAGGGCATCTTAGTCAATTTGGATACAGTCACACTGAGGTTCAAAGAGGACTGGAATGAGGGTCTCCATGGAGATGGGCAGGCTTGTTAAGTGCCTGGATTGAATGATGACATACCACAGGCCCCGGCGGGCACATGTGGAGAGTAACGGGCACAATAGAGGCTGGGAACACACATGGGATGAGGTGAGAGGAGTATGGATGCAATCATACAGGTACTCATAGAGCACTCAATGTTTGAGGAGCTTTTGAGAGCACAAATGAATGGTAGAGCAAAGTTGAGTGTGGGATGTCTCATTTGCGTGGGGAGCATGATGGCTAAATTATTAACATTTTACGTAATTTTTGGAAAAAGTTACATAAAAATTTAAACCTACAAATGTACTGTTGGCTAACTTATACCCACTCAGGGTCAGAATTCAAAGTCGTAAATATATTCTATAAATATAATATAAATAGACTGACTACCTCACCCGCTCTTTCTTGCCGTTCAGCTACCGAGGTGAGGCCTACAATCTACCTTTGCTACAGTGATCCTACTTTTTTGCTCCACCAAAATCATAATCTGCAAATACAGGAAATCCATAGTACAAATTCGGTAGAAGTAAAGGGGCAGGGACAATTTTACAAATCGATCCAGAGGCAGGAAAATTACTACTCGGAGTCCCCCGCCACAAGAAAGAGACGTCAAAAAACAAAAAGACTATTCTGTGTGCATGTACTTTTCTTGCCAAATAGCATGGAGAGTGAAAACAACTCAACTTTTTTCTTACCTCGTCCTGCGATTCTTTCAACAACTTGATTCCTTCCACTCGGGTCACTCTGGAGTTTGCGGTGTCCCTCTGAACTAGGAGGCTTGCATTTCTGCTTCCCTTGAGCCTTTGCGCCAAGCAACTCGTTACATTATCCGCTGTGAGGGGAGCAGGCAACTCAGATGAGGTCACAGGCGGTAAAATGAGGTGGCGTTGGGACAGCGAGCATGCGCTTGCAGCTGTGCAGAACCGCTTACTCTATTCTGTAAGGAGAGGACTCAAATGCTCGCAAGGTGCTGGAGTTGAGAAAAGGGAAGGAGGGAGAAGGCATCAATCGCCTCGTGTGTGCCAAAATGTGCGTATGTGTGTGCGTGCATGAAGGGTAGGAATGACGGAGAAGCAAGAGGGAGGGACGGCGATTTTGAGAAAGGAAGGTGGGAGGGAATATGTGGAGAGAGGGAAAGGGGAGGCGACAAATTTTCTTAATATTCCTGTTCACATTTTTAAAAATGTCCCCCTTTTTCTGTGAGTTGATCCCTATACTATTTATGTATATATGTACCTCATCGTCGGGTCTTTATTATTCCTTTCTGCTGTGGTTTTGCCTTTGTTGTTCTCTCCTTTGTCAGAGACAGCTGTGTCTTTAAAGCTTGTGCACTTGAACTCCAGAGTGCTTTTTTTTTCCGCGGTGTACTTTCCCTCTGCTGGCCCCCCAGCATACAGGAAAGACACTCAGCTTGCAGGAGTGTGGGCGTGTGTGTGTGTGAGTGTGTGCCTGTGTGTGTGTGTTTGTGGGAGAGGCGGATAGAGAGAAAGCACAGAGAAGCAGAAAGGGGCAGAGGGAGAAATGCAGATGGGGGAAGGGAAAGGTTTGTAAATGGTGGTTCAAGGTAAGGGCAGCCTTCAGTTTTACAAACGTAAAGGCATTTCCAAATGAATTCCAACATAAGCAGCCCAAAGATATCCAATCAGAGTATGTGTTCTTTTACTGTTTTAAGGGCTGCATCAATATTAATGAAATGCCTAATGTGTTTGAAGACTGCTGCTGAAATATTGATTGGGAGGAAAATAATTTGTTTGGAGCATCATAAAGCAGCCAACAGTCGAGAAAGTGCAAGGTTAATGTCAGACTGCTGAACCAATCTGCACAAAGTCTCCATAGCAACTGCTGACATACAGCTAACAAGTTTCACAATGACACGTTTCTTTTGTGCTTTAGGTTACATTTTTGCATTCATCTTTTTTCTTTTCTTTTTTTGTTTAAAGTAAAGCTAGTGGGCCCGCCCGCTTACCTTGAGTGATTTGATTGTGAAGACAGCAGAGAGAGAAAGAGGAGGAAGCTAGTCACGAGATCTGGAAAGATTCAGTGGGGGGCCAACGAGGACATACTGTAAACTGAACCACCCAGCACCTCTCCTCTTGCACAGGCTTGCATATGTCCAATTGTTCTATTTTGCACATGTGGCTTCTGCTGAGAGGGACATTTTGCACAAACTCTTAAAACGTATGTGTGGTAATGAAACAAGAATGACACATTTGTGTTATTTTGTTTTATAAGTTCCAATCATATTTCACAGCCACAATAATTTTGGTGAGCCAACAAGTAATTTTCAAAAAAGGGCATACGGTCGTCCCGCGTTTAAAATCTTGCGGTTTCACCATATCGCAGATTAAATAATATATAAAATTTAAGCATATTTTACATGTTTTTGGTGAAAAGTAGGTGTTACATTAAAGGGGAACGGCACCTTTTTTTTTAAATATTTTGCCTATCGTTCACAATCATTATGAATGACATGACCACAAAAAAATGTTTATGCATTCTAACTTGTAAATAAAAGTAAATACAATTCTGCTTACAGCGGAGCCAATGGGAGCTCCTCTATTCCGCCCATAAAATCCAATAAATAACCATTCAAAAACCGCCAACAATACTCCATTTACATTTCGTGACTTGATTATTAACCAAGTATTATTGATATTGTTATTATAAGCACTAACGCAGAAAAACTATTTAGAGAAGCGCCGTGATCACTTACGTGTGTCCCTATGTTTACATCATCGAGTGGTCTGCTAATTCCTGGCTTCTTTGCTTTCTGGAAGTTTATTCGACATTATAAATCATGCATCTCACCTGGACAGAGTCTGAGTTATTCCGACAAGTTGGTACACTTTGACAGCCATTTAGGACCCGAAACTGGCGAGGACGACACGAAAAGAAGCTTGGTCCCCCCTTGCCCCTCACCCCTTTTCTTTGTGAGGATTATCAGACATTCTTCATCGAAATGGGAATATATGGACATCCAAGCAGTTGGCATCTGTTGTGTTGAAAGCAATGTCTGTTTTGGACAAGTTTTTAATAGGTCACATCAGACGCTGTCATGCATCCTGATTTCTAAATGTGAGATGCTGTGTCACATAGTTTCAGCAATATCCTTTGCAGCAGCATCCTAAAAAATACTAGAGTACAGTCATATAGACGAGCTTTTAGTAGCTTTTTGCAATAGGTCCATAAAAATAGAAGAGAGCTCTTGTTGTATAGTCAGGGCTATTTCCCCTAAATTTAGTAACTGACAAAATAATTAGACAAAAATCAAATGTCCACTGCAGCGAATGCTGGTTCTTCGAAATATACAAAATAAGATTGATAGTGAAAAAAGAAGTCCAATCCCCGGCCCTTAGCTGTCTGGAAATGTGGCCCCCAACCCAGAACAATTTAGCTCATGGGTCCCCAAACTGTTTGACTTGAGGGCCACATTGGGTTAAAGTATATATACAGTTGTGGTCAAAAGTTTGCATACACTTGTAAATAACATAATTTCATGGCTGTCTTGAGTTTCCAATCATTTCTACAACTCTTATTTTTTTGTGATAGAGTGATTGGAGCACATACTTGTTTGTCACAAAAAAACATTCATGAAGTTTGGTTCTTTTATGAATTTATTATGAGTCTACTGAAAATGTGGGTCAAAAGTATACATACAGCAACATACATACATACATACAGCAACATACATTATCAATTTTGGTGATGTAGAAAAGTTACAATCAACTTAAATTAGCTTCATGGCATGGCCTCTTAATTTCATGTGAGTGATTATGATTGATGACACCTGTTGACTTCTCTGAGCCCATTTAAATAGGGCTCATGTGATGCAGTCATTAGACTCGGTTACAAACGCGACAATGGGAACGTCAAAGGAACTCAGCAGAGATATGAAAAAACGAATCATTGACTTGAACAAGTCAGGAAAGTCACTTGGAGCCATTTCAAAGTAGCTTAAGGTCCCAAGAGCAACTGTGCAGACAATTGTTTGTAAGTATAAAGTGCATGGCACAGTTTTGTCACTGCCACAATCAGGAAGAAAACGCAAGCTATCACCTGCTGCTGAGAGAAAATTGGTCAGGATGATCAAGAGTCAACCGAGAACCACCAAAAAGCAGGTCTGCAATTAATTGGAAGCTGCTGGAACACAGGTGTCAGTGTCCACAGTCAAGCGTGTTTTGCATCACCATGGACTGAGAGGCTACCATGCAAGAAGGAAGCCCTTGCTCCAAAAGCGACACATTAAGGCTTGTCTAAAGTTTGCTGCTGATGACATGGACAAAGATAAGACCTTCTGGAGGAAAGTTCTGTGGTCAGATGAAACAAAAATTGAGCTGTTTGGCCACAATACCAAACAATATGTTTAGACGAGAAAAGGTGAGGCCTTTAATCCCAGGAACACCATTCCTACCGTCAAGCATGGTGGTGGTAGTATTATGCTCTGGGCCTATTTTGCTGCCAATGGAACTGGTGCTTTACAGAGAGTAAATGTGACAATGAAAAAGGAGGATTACCTCCAAATTCTTCAGGACAACCTGAAATCATCAGCCCGGATGTTGGGTCTTGGGCGCAGCTGGGTGTTCCAACAGGACAATGACTCCAAACACACATCAAAAGTGGTAAAGGAATGGCTAAATCAGGCTAGAATTAAGGTTTTAGAATGGCCTTCCCAAAGTCCTGACTTAAACCCCATTGAGAACATGTGGACAATGCTGAAGAAACAAGTCCATGTCAGAAAACCAATACATTTAGCTGAACTGCACCAATTTTGTCAAGAGGAGTGGTCACAAATTCAACCAGAAGCTTGCCAGAAGCTTGTGGATGGCTACCAAAAGTGCCTTATTGCAGTGAAACTTGCCAAGGGACATGTAACCAAATATTAACATTGCTGTATGTATACTTTTGACCCGGCAGATTTGGTCACATTTTCAGTAGACATACAATAAATTCATAAAAGAACCAAACTTCATGAATGTTTTTTGTGACAAACAAGTATGTGCTCCAATCACTCTATCACAAAAAATAAGAGTTGTAGAAATTATTGGAAACTCAAGACAGCCATGACATTATGTTCTTTTCAAGTGTATGTAAACTTTTGACCACGACTGTATATGTTTTTTGTTGTTTTCTTGGGATGTTCCACAAGTCAGATTGTGGATCCGAATCCGGCCCGCGGACTGTAGTTTGGGTACTCTCGATTTAGTTAAATAAGAATATACGACAGTACTTCGTTTGTTCAACTGTTTGCACCTGTCTAATTCATCATTTACATTATGAGAGTGCAATTTAACACAATACTGTTAAAATAGTCTTCTTACAGTTTTATGTCAATAAAAACCTTGTATATTTAGAAGGAATAATGATGTGTTATGATGGCATCAGTTTGGTTATGGTTTAATCATGTTTTTTTAGTAACTTCCTGTGCTGAATTCGCACAAAAAAAAATAGATAAATAAAGTTTAAATGAATAAATAGTCAAATAAGTTGTGATTGACATAATGAGGCACAATAGTGGGAGGACAAAATGCCAATATAAAAATGTTGCACATACAGTACAGCGTAATTTATCAAGGCTGAAAGTTTCAACTGCTCTGTGGCCACAGTTTTGCGTCTTCATTTAGTACGAATGGTAAGAATGTGCAAATTGGGCCATTATATACACAATATACACAATATACATATATATATATATATATATATATATATATATATATATATATATATATATATATATATATATATATATATATATATATATTAGGGCTGTGAATCTTTGGGTGTCCCACGATTCAATTCAAAATCAATTTTTTTTCGATTCAACACGATTCTCGATTCAAAAACGATTTTTTTCCCGATTCAAAACGATTCTCTATTCATTCAATACATAGGATTTCAGCAGGATCTACCCCAGTCTGCTGACATGCAAGCAGAGTAGTAGATTTTTGTAAAAAGCTTTTATAATTGTAAAAGACAATGTTTTATCAACTGATTGCAATAGTGTATATTTGTTTTAACTATTAAATGAACCAAAAATATGACTTATTTTATCCTTGTGAAAATATTGGACACAGTTTTTTGTCAAGCTTATGAGATGTGATGCAAGTGTAAGCCACTGTGACACTATTGTTCATTTTTTTTATTTTTATAAATGTCTTATGATAATGTCAATGAGGGATTTTTAATCACTGCTATGTTGAAATTGTAACTAATATTGATACTGTTGTTGATAATATTCATTTTTGTTTCACTACTTTTGGTTTGTTCTGTGTTGTGTTTGTGTCTACTCTCAATTGCTCTGTTTATTGCAGTTCTGAGTGTGGCTGGGTCGGGTTTGGTTTTGGAATTGGATTGCATTGTTATGGTATTGCTGTGTATTGTTTTGTTGGATTAATTAATAAAATAAAAAAAATAAAAAATAAAAATAAAAAAATGTTTTAAAATAAATTTATAAAAATAAAAAAAATAGATTTTTTAAAAATGAGAATCGATTCTGAATCGCACAACGTGAGAATCACGATTCGAATTTGAATCGATTTTTTCCCACACCCTTAATATATATATATATATATATATATATATATATATATATATATATATATATATATATATATATATATATATATATATATATATATATATATATATAATCAGTGACGTGCGGTCACTGGAAGCAGGTGAGGCAGGCCCTCACCTGACATCATGGAAAGAAAAACAATTAAATTGTTATATGTATTCAGTGATTATACTATAAAGTTATTTTCCATTTAAAGGCCTACTGAAATGATTTTTTTTTATTTAAACGGGGATAGCAGATCTATTCTATGTGTCATACTTGATCATTTCGCGATATTGCCATATTTTTGCTGAAAGGATTTAGTATAGAACAACGACGATAAAGATTGCAACTTTTGGTATCTGATTAAAAAAAGGCTTGCCCCTACCGGAAGTAGCGTGACGTAGTCAGTTGAACATATACGCAAAGTTCCCTATTGTTTACAATGATGGCCGCATGAAGTGAGAGAGATTCGGACCGAGAAAGCGACAATTTCCCCATTAATTTGAGCGAGGATGAAAGATTTGTGGATGAGTAAAGTGCAAGGGAAGGACTAGTGGGGAGTTGAAGCTATTCAGATAGGGAAGATGCTGTGAGAGCCGGGGGTGACCTGATATTCAGCTGGGAATGACTACAACAGTAAATAAACACAAGACATATATATACTCTATTAGCCACAACACAACCAGGCTTATATTTAATATGCCACAAATTAATCCTGCATAAAAACACCTGCGTGTTTGTTACGCTAGCTCCTAGCTCCTCTGCTAGCTCCTAGCTCCATAGAACACGCCAATACAATTCAAACACCTGATCAACACACACAATCACTCAGCCCAAAAGACCGTTCACCTAACCCAAGGTTCATAAAGCTTATATATTTTTAAAAAGTTACGTACGTGACGCGCACATACGGTCAAGCTATCAAATGTTTAGCAGCCAAGGCTGCATACTCACGGTACCTGATATTCAGCTGGGAATGACTACAACAGTAAATAAACGCAAGACATATATATACTCTATTAGCCACAACACAACAAGGCTTATATTTAATATGCCACAAATTAATCCTGCATAAAAACACCTGCGTGTTTGTTATGCTAGCTCCTAGCTCCTATGCTAGCTCCTAGCTCCATAGAACACGCCAATACAATTCAAACACCTGATCAACACACACAATCACTCAGCCCAAAAGACCGTTCACCTAACCCAAGGTTCATAAAGCTCATATATTTTTAAAAAGTTACGTACGTGACGCGCACGTACGGTCAAGCTATCAAATGTTTAGCAGCCAAGGCTGCATACTCACGGTACCTGGTATTCAGCTGGGAGTGACTAAAACAGTAAATGAACACAAGACATATATTTACTCTATTAGCCACAACACAACCAGGCTTATATTTAATATGACACAAATTAATCCTGCATAAAAACACCTACGTCTTTGTTATGCTAACTCCTAGCTCCTATGCTAGCTCCTAGCTCCATAGAACACGCCAATACAATTCAAACACCTGATCAACACACACAATCACTCAGCCCAAAAGACCGTTCACCTAACCCAAGGTTCATAAAGCTTATATATTTTAAAAAAGTTATGTACATACGCAAAAAAAAGTTGCGCACATACGGTCAAGCGATCAAATGTTTAGAAGCCAAAGCTGCATACTCACAGTAGCACGTCTGCGTCTTTGTCATCCAAATCAAAGTAATCCTGGTAAGAGTCTGTGTTGTCCCAGTTCTCTACAGGCGTCTGTGTATCGAAGTCAAAAGTCCTCCTGGTTAGAGTCTCTGTTATCCGAGTTCTTCCATCTTGACTGCATCTTTCGGGAATGTAAACAAAGAAGCGCCGGCTGTGTACTGTTGTTGCTGACTACGTTCGAAAAATACGTCCATTTCGCACCGACAACTTTCTTCTTTGCTTGCTCAGCTTCTTTCTAATAATGCAATGAACATGATTGCAACAGATTCACGAACACAGATGTCCAGAATACTGTGGAATTATGAAATGAAAACAGAGCTTTTTCGTATTGGCTTCAATGTGGAAGGCATACCCGTGTTCCCCGGTCTACGTCACGCGCATACGTCATCCTCAGAGGCGTTTCGAGAGGCGTTTCGAACCGGAAGTTTAGCGGCAAATTTAAAATGTCACTTTATAAGTTAACCCGGCCGTATTGGCATGTGTTATAATGTTAAGATTTCATCATTGATATATAAACTATCAGACTGCGTGGTCGGTAGTAGTGGGTTTCAGTAGGCCTTTAACTTCACCAGTTTTAGATTATTTTTATTCTAAATCGCTGAATTTTCACATTTGCCGTTCAAATACTGAGAAGAGACGGTGCGGTGATCAGCAGCCAGTTGAGGCACGTCACTGCGTTGTGCCTCAACATGGATTGCGGACTCGGCTAACCGCTTGCCTGCTGTGCAGTGAGACCGTATTGCTATATGAACTATATTATACATTTCCATAGTTTAGTTAGCTGAGGTATATAATGTACAGTGTATTTAGTCAACAACTGTATGTGTGTAAGTATTTCTTGTGCTGAGCAATCATAAAACTGCTGCGAAGACGCACTGTGTGAGGCTCGCAGTAATCC